>NC_143498.1:43535600-43839400 GCF_051622355.1 Phaseolus vulgaris | reverse complement strand
GTGATTATCTATTCTTTGTAATATAAGATGTGATTATCTATTCTTTGTAATATAAGATGTGATTATCTATTCTTATATAAAAGGGATTTCTCTTTAAATATTTTCACTTTTTTATTATTTTATTTATATATTAATATTTAATTTTATTATTATCAATCATTTCTTATTTTTTTTCAAAACATATTAAGAAAGTTATTAGAAGAGGTTTGGAATATAGAACAGTTTTTTTTTTTTGTATTTTTGAGATTTTATCAACTTTTTTTTCCTTTTGCTTTTTCTCATTTTATCTTTCTTCTTCCTCAAATCTCTATCCAATAGCATGGATCTCATACCTTTTGCTTTTTCTCATTTTATCTTTCTTCTTCCTCAAATCTCTATCCAATAGCATGGATCTCATACTATCTATATGTCTCTCATACTCTTTATGTTTCTCATATATACGAATACATATAAATTTATATTTTATTTAAATAAATATACATATAATAATAATAAAAATAAAAATAAACTGTGTCTATGTTCATACTAGTATTAATAACACAAACTTATATATATAATACTTAAATATCCTATATTAGTATTGAGTTTAAAATGTGTACTTTATTTTTATTCTTATAACTTTGAATATATTTATTTATTATTTATTATATTTAAACTTTTTAAAATATGTTACTAGACCTGTCTTTCAGTATATTTACACATAAACAATTAGGATTTTAATATATTTATAAATGTCTTTTTGAAAATTGTAACTTTATAAATATATTTCATATAGGTATAAGTTGAATATGCACACAAGAGATATTAAAAATAGAAAATATTTAGATTACATACAAAAAATTATATACATATTTCTTTTATAAAACTTAAATAATGTATTTTTTTAATTTGAATTATATATATTATAAATTTCTTTTAATTATAATATATTTGTGATATCATTTTTAATTTTCATATGAAAATCGTACAGATGATAATTGTATTAATAATATTATTTATTTTATAAATTACAATTAATAAAAAAATTAAATTTAGGAAGATTTATTTTATATTTAATCTTCTAAAAGAAATCCCACGGGAATTCTTAATTTATTCTTTGAAAAATTTAAATAAAAGTATTTTTATTAGTATTATTGATTAATTTGAATTATAATATGTAATAATTTTATTTTCAATTAGAAAGTTCAAATCATACATCATTATCAAAATTAAATAATTATTCTTTTTACACAAAATATTTAACAAGAGAAACCATTTAAGCATTAAAACCTGTATATAAAGCAATAACTAGTGTGTGATAATTTATTATAGTTGTCATAATTTTGTAAAATCTAGAATTGGATCTAAAATCTAGATCTATTTTAGCTAAACCAAATCAAATTGATTTGTATTTAATTTAATTTAATTTAAATTATATTAAATATAAATTAAATTTAGTTTATTAGATTAAATTTTACAAAGTGAGTGAGATTAATTCAATCCAATTTGACAAGGTCTCACTTTGATGTAGGCCGATGTATCAACTAAACATGAGTCCAACTTGACAAGATTTAACTTGGTTCGATTTGTCTCGATTCTACCTGAGTCTGACTCAACCTAAATTCGATTAGACTCGGCTCAATCTGGGTCCAACACAACTCAGCTAAATGTAGGGTCAAGGGAACTCAATCCAATCTAGCTAATTAGACCGACTAGGCTTGACCTGATGTGGGATTGATCCAACTCAACTTAACATGGCACTAACTCGATGTGGGCCCGATGTCCTAGCCCAACACATCCCCAAAGTAAAAATTCATTATCATCCATATTTTCATACCTAATAGGTATGGAATTTTTGTCTCATCTCCTTCAAGTATGGGTACTTGTCTCTTACTATTCTAAATATTAATTAAATAATTTTTTACAAAAATAATTACAACAAAGAAAACGTGATTTTATCAAGGATTCAATATCAAAAGAAATTACATTTTTTTTCTCCAATATCAAGTATTGAGAAAAATATTATAGTTGCATAAGTCCCAAATCATATTATTATATAACAAATAGATAAAAGTTAAATAATTATAGAAACCCAATAAATAAGTTATGAAACTAATATGACCAAGGAAAAGTTAATATATATTTGTTAGGTTACTTAATAAACTAAAACAATCTTAGTATTTTAAAACATGGATGGACACAAAGATATGGATGAAGCATGGAGATGAAATAAATATGCATATGCACATCTTCGTTCCCATACCCAATTTAAAAAGTTGGGAATTACTCATACTAAGGCATGTACCTAGTCAATGCGAGGATTTTTCGTAAAATTGGGATGGGTTTCAAACAATACCCACATGAACGACTTCATTTGGAATCCTTAGGCCTAACCTAGCGCAGTCCATTTCATTCCAAAAAATGCGCAAATCATTTGGACCTAGCCAAATTTGACTCAACTTGGACCCCATCCAAATGGACTCGCCCAAACCTGGGCTTAACTTGATTGATTGAATGTGGACTTGTCCCAACTAAAGTTAACATGTGCCTAGGTCGACTAGGCTCGACTTGATGTGGGATTGACCTAACTCAATTTTACATGGCCCGATCCAATGTAGGTGTGATTTCTCAACCAACACGAGCCCAACTTGACTTGGCTAAACTTGACCCGATCTATCTTTGTCCAACCTGACCTAGAATCAAATGAACATGACTTGACATGGACTTGGCTCGACTACACTTAACCTAAACTTGGATAACTTGTCTTGATTAAAATCCAACTCAACCTGGTCTTAATCGAGTTAGACCCGACCTGGTCTTAATCGAACTAGGGTCGACCTAGACCTAGACCTAGTCCAACATGGTTGAATGTGGGTTGTCCCATATTTGAATTAAGATGACTCATCCTGTCTAGACCGAATGCGGTCTAGTCCTAATTCAACTCGATTTGAATATGGGCTGGATCAAATCTACTTAAATCTAAGCAAACTAGACTCAACTTGAATTGAAGTTGACCGGACTCAACTTAGACTTGGGTCAAGTTGGTTTGACTCTGATCCAAACTTATTCAGGTTGACCTTGCATAGCATAACCTAGTGCTACCTTGGAAATGTCCAACCTAACATACTTTGTTTTTTAATTTTCAAAATAGAAAAATTATCCAATCTAAATCCAATTATATAGATTGAATTTTAAATCTAAAAAATATGATATTTAAATTTGAGATAAATTTATTTAAATAGAGTTATACTAATATGAATTTGAATAACTATAAATATAATTAATAATATAATATTATTTTTAAAGTAAAATCTTTTTAAGTTTAACATTACGTCTTAATAAAATAAAATAGTAATTAGTAAACACTAACAAAATCACGAATAAAATCTTTAAGTTTATTTTATTTAATATTGTGTTAATAGAATAAAAGTATTTATTATTAAATACTATTAGAATCATAAAAAACAATCAAAGAATAATATAATCCTTTATTTATGAAGATGTAATGAATGAATCAATTTTAAGATAATATCGATCAAAACTGATGATAAGTAATTTAAAAATAGTAAAGTGGCTCAAGTCTTCATTCCCGCCATATCTTTTGAAAGAACGGCACGAGCATCTTCCATAATCGCCTCGTTGAAGAAGATCAACTTTCACCAAAGTACCTCCATCCAAGCAAACGTGACGATTGGTGTGTATTGAAAAGTTCACATCATTGAAAGTCACTCGGATTAGATGCATTATTCACCGACTTTCATTGCCATTTTTTTCCAATTTGGTTAGTTCCATCTATACAATTTGATTGGCTTATATTTTCTTCCAATCAACGCCACACCAATCCACCAAATACAATGACAAGGAAAAGTAATAACTGAAGATTTATATATAAAAAAAGAATAATTTATTAAGTACAGTTGCTGCTATGGGAACTAAAAACCAAAAGAAAAAGACATGATGATATGATATATATATCTACAATATCAGAATTGCATCTAACGCGTAAAATAATAAGGCCAAACTCACATGCACTGGCCTTTCAAAAAGTGTCGACAAAGATAGCAATCCCTTCTCAGATTTCAAAATTGTAGGCCCAATGCCCTTACTTCCTTTCATTATCTGCACTCACCAGTAAGTGGCCGCATCTGTTCTGTCACGACAACGAAAATCATTGAGTATATAATATCAACAGAGCTTTCTTTCACGTCTCTTGTATACTATTTGCCACAATAATCCATGGCCCAGGAGCATCCCACGTCAAAAGGAATATAAACACACGCCTCCAAACCAATCCAAAAAAATATTTTCAACCATCTGCTGTTTTGGAAATAGGTTAAGGCGTAAGCCTTTTATACTGCAAACTATGTAATGCCGTGCTTCACCACAAGGACCTCCATTCCATGAAGTACTGACTGTTGTGACACAAAAAAAGAGTGAGATTGCAGAGAAATCCTTATTTGTCTGTGCAGTATACCGTTTGATTCCTAATACTTTAGCTCAGATAAGTGACTGGGGCACGAGCTCAAGATCGATGGGACATTTCTCCCACAAACTGGGGAAGATTTTTGGCCAGTTCCAGTGGAAGAATTCTCAGTTTGTTGCATCTGCGAAGAGTTCACTGATGAACTAACCTTGCTCCCCTGGGAATTTGTCTTCAAGTTGGCTCCACTAGGTGGAATTCCTGCAACTGTTGTACCAAGAGACTGGTTGTTATTGAATAGCTGTTGCCCTTGGAGTGGCATGGACGATATGTAATTTCCACCAAAAGATATTTGGGTATGACCCTGCAAAACTCTTCCTTGATCCTGAGAAAAACTTTGGAGAGTTGGGGCGGTAGAAGTTATGATGCATGGGTTATGAACAAGAGAATCCGGGGCTGTTACACAGATTTTAGACTGGGAGCCTTTAATCGAACTTTTGCTCTGAGTTTGAGTTTGTGAATAAACTGGGGAAGTAAAATAATTTGCACCACTTGTAGCATTAGTTGACGAGGCTTTATATCGAGTAGCCATAGCAGGTTGCTGCTGTAACATTCCATGCTGCTGCTGAAGATGAAGCAGCTGTGATGCCTGTTGAGACTTTGCAGCATTACTAGAAAGAGGCAAACTTGTGGTTGTTGCAGTTGAAGTAATGGAACGACTAGGCCAATTTCCATTCATGGGAGATGAAACTAAGCTAAGATTCTTTGCTGAATTATCAAAAACAAGGGTTGTTGTTCCGTTGGTTGATGGCTTTCCGGAAGTGGCTTTCTTTTCATCATCTCGGTGGGAAGAACTATCCCCACTGTTCCCTTCTATTATAGGATACATCTTTTGTTGAGTTGCATGAGATGTACTTGCAGCATGATATCCTTGCCATGCAATATCTGGCAGGCTCTGAAATACCACTGGGTTTTGTGCCACGGTTGAGAAGTTGAGATTTGAAGGAACACTTGTCCCATTATATGCAGCAAATGAGATTGCATGTGGTTGAGATGGAATATGCTCAAGTCCCCCCATCAAAGTCTGTTGCTGCTTGTCACCAAAATTTCCACTGTTCCCACCAACACTATCTGATGTTGCAGATGGCGTTAAAGAAAGGCTCAGTGGCTGAACTGGAATAGGGAAGTTTTGCCCAAATACATGCTTTTGGGAGTAAGCTGTTCCACTTGGAGCAGATGGAGCATTCTCTCTGGCCATCCCAGTCTCATGCTTACGAAGATGAGGTTGTGAGGTGTGCTGCTTTTGTGACTGCTGAAGTTGCATAGTTGTGGATGACAAAATATGGTTGTTGTTACCTTGCATTCCCTGCGACTGCTTATGGGATGATGATGAAACACTAGATGTGCTAGCATTAAGATAACTAGGTTGAACAAGTGGTTGGGAGTGAGGATGCTGTTGTGGATACTGAAGTGGGTGGAAGATCTGAGAAGAGTACAAAGGTCCATTGAGAATAGGTGTTGACTGTGCAGGGCTTGCACCTCTGATAGCTGCAGATGGTCCAAGGGGAGTTGAAAAGGGGAATGGATACCCACTATTCGGAACTATTGTCATGTATGGAGCATCATTGGCTGCCAAATTTGGGTAGCTAAAGCTCATTGCAGCAGCAACTGCTGGCAGTGTGGGGGCACCAAGAGATACAGCTGGGGAACTTTGGAATTTATTAGACAAGGAAGCAGTGCTAGCGTTGTTCACACCACCAGCTGGACTACTAGTACCTGTTATTACAGATGCTTGATGCTGGCCATGAGGAATTAGAAAAGCAGGACCATGCTACATTCAAAGTTAAAACACATGACTTTCCAGAATAAAATAGACAATTTCTTATTATTGAACTGTATAGAAACTACTGGAAGACAAGATCATACCACTATATTAGCAGAAGACCCTGAATGTGGACCTTGCTGAAGCATAAGCTGCTTCATTTGGGTCATATCCATTGAGTTGGCAGGACCAGAACTTCTTTTCATTGCAGCAAGACTAAAATCACTAGAGGTAGCCCATCCCTTCTCCGGTTCAGCATTATGGCTGACGACTGGTGACTGTTTATGAAACTGCTTCCCAACAACTACACTTTCAGCTGAATGGACTTTGCTGAGCTTTGTGTCGCACATAGAACCACAGCCAATTGCAGACGGCAAAAGGGTATTCATCTTTGTGCACTGTTGGTGCATGAAGATGTTCCGAGCAATGTAACCATGGGTTACACATCTCTTGGGTCGAGGTTGAGACAGAGCAAAGTTCCCATGCTGTATGTTTGAATTATGCAGAAAACATTAATAACACAGGTCCATATTACAGGAAGATACTGAGAAGGTTGACACTAGTAAGAACAAAAGAAAGGACTTAAACAAGTATAACAATATCCAATTTAGTGAGAAATAGCATTACTTGAGGGGTTGTCAATAATCCTGTTGTGTTATCTGTCTTCAGAGCTGTCCCCATGGGCGGCATGTAACTGCAGATAATAGTTACTGCTCTTAGAAAAGCAAAGCCACAATATTCACGCCAGACCAACCGTCAAGTAAAATTAGATACGGATCAAAAAGACGAAAAGAAAAAGTTGTGAGGAAATTAAAGGATCTAGTACCCAAGGGGAGAGAAACTGCTTGGCCTTTCGGATACAGCCACTGAAAAAGACATTGCACTACATTGAGCTGAAGAAGTAAAGAAGTGTAAGAGACCTCTATTCAACAAGAAAGCAAAATCAGAGTTTGCAGGTGGTGCTGTATGCTTAATTAAATGAAGAAAAGGAAAAAAGAAATCTCTCAACCTACCAGTTTTCTCCAGTTTGGGATTAGTAGATGGTTGTTCCGTATTCCTACCCAGCTCTCCTGATTCATGGTTTGTCGTTAGGTCATTATGTTCATTTGACTTCTCCAAATCAACTTTCATTTTCACCACTTCAATTTCTCCCAGTGTTTTCTCCTTCTTACTGAAACTTTCTATCTTGTCTTCAACCTTGTTACTGTCTTCACCCCTAGACAAGTTATCCCATTCTGGCGATAAGGTCACAGGAGGGGTAGCCTGTAATTGGAACAAAGAGATTCATCTTCATACACTTAACAGCAATACGCAAAGGGAGATACAGTAATAGAAATGCTAAAGAGATATATACCATTAGATCAATCTCAAACTTGTGTTTGTCTTTGCCGCCCGAAACATCATCGCATGTCCTAGTAAAATTCAGCAACAAGATAATGGGTTCAATAATCAGTTACCTCAATAAGAAAATAAAAATAAAAATAGAACAAAAAGGTGTGTCGTCCTTTCTCTAATTTCACAATGCTCACCTTACAGTAGAAGCACAATCATGTTTGTCGACATCCAACATGGATTCTGATTTTCCATCTACAGCATCTCCACATCCACAACCTGGACTCAAATTATTTCCCTCTGTTTCCTGTTTTGGACCCTGGGAAGATCCAATTCCATGACCACCAGACGTCCTAGGCGATTCGGACGAAGTTTTCTCCGTTTTCGCAGGTTGCTGACATTCAATTACGACTAACTCGGGAACTGAATTGTTCGGAGGTAGAGTGAAAAAAGAAGGACTGTATCCTTCCACTTTCTTCTTCTCTGCCAATAAAAACGCCAACGGAAAAAAAACCCGAAAAAGATGAAAGGAGAGGAGGTTGAGAGAAGCGTAAAGGACAAGAGCAAAATTCATTATCTGATTCGAAAATTCAACCCACCAACATCAATGGCAGGGTAAAACGAAAGTGGAGGCGAATCACTTGCTTCAACCTTCTGCGAAGAAGAATAATCATGGTTCTGGGAAGCTCTTAAACTGTACAGAAGCTCAGCTATCTCAATCTCAATGTCCTCCTGATTCGACGAAGACGGTCCAATTGCTTTCTGCAACAAAACTCATCCTATCAGTTTTGTTTCCAAAAAAACAGATCGAGCAAATAAATATAAAAAAAATGCAGAGGTATCTCAGACCATCCTCTTGGGAAGAGAAGCATTGGAAGAAGAAGGCGACGCAGCTTCAGCACTCTGCTCCTCGACCGAACTGTGATGTGGTCTTTTCACAGAAGCTGGGAGAAGAACAAATCGAAAAAGCAAAAATCAGTGCTGTCAAAGAGAAACCAAAAATAAAAAGAATTATGACAATACCTGATCGAGTCCTCCTGGGCACTGTAGCTCCGATCATCACTTCATCGATTACGTTCCGTCCCCGGTGGTTATGATCAGATGCGGACGACGCCGTATTATTAGAATGCATCCGCGCGTCTTGTTCATTCCCCACACTCTCTTCCTCGGTGCTGTGAGAGTTGCTCCCTCTCCTCTTCTTCGTCCACTCCCTCTTATTATTATTATCATCGTCATCATTATCATCCTTTAACCTCATCCCCTGCACCTCCTCTGTCGAATAAGAGAAATCAGATAGACGACACGAAAATCAAGAAAAAAAAAGAAAAAAAAAACAATTCATACGAGAAGTGGGTCGGAGGGAGATATTAGGATGACGGCGTCTAGGGAAGGCGTTTGCGGACATAGAGGACGATCTTCCTCTGGTTCGATCCATGGCGGATTTGCGGTTTGTCGTTGTTGTTGTTGTGTCATGAAATGTATGGAAAGCGGCGAAAAATCAGAACGGTCGAATAGGATGCGGCAGCGGAATCCCAGCAGAAGCGGCGGCGTAAGGGTCGGATTCCTTTGAGACCGAAAGGAGTGGTGGTGTTTTGTGCTGAAAAAATGCTCCCACTTCCTTCTCCCTTTCTTTTCGCTTTCCTATCACCTTGCTTCTCTCCCCTTTCTTTCTCTTCTGTCCCTTCCCTTAACACTTCACTTCACTTCTCCCTCCTTCTCTATTCTTTTATTAAACCAAAAATATTAATAAATCAATATTTTAATTAAATCACCTTATCTCTCTTCCTTTTTATTTTTTTTATTTTATATATTTCGCTTTCACACTCCTCGTCAGTCCCATAGGCTTTCTCTCTCCATCATGGCCGTTCATGACTTCCACATCGCACGGTCACTGGCCTCCTGCCTACATGGCACACACGTCCATGTCTGGTGGAATATGATATCACCACTGCGCACTTTGCCATGTGTCACTTTATTATATCTTTTCTGTCAACTCCTACGCGTTAAACTGGCGCGTGCTTCCAAAACGCCTCAGTGAAGATATTGCTGTGGGGTAGCATACTCGTGTTCATTTATTCGGAACTTGGAAGAAGTACGAAAATATCTTGTGATACTGCCATAGATATTAAATAAATATATTTTCTATTATTAATATAAGAGAAAATTAAGAAGATGGTGTCGCCTGCGTTCACTCCTATTAAGACTGTTGTTGATTGTAGTTAATAAACTAATAATTAACTTTTTGGAACATATCGATTGCTTAATTATATTTTCTTACATTGATACTATGTTTCTATATATTCTTTCACTTAAATTAAATAAAACATTTAATATTTTTACTTTAATGCAATGTTAAATATCTTATTTATTTATTTTTTTTCACTTTTATCTTTCTAGACATTTTTAACAACAATCCAAATAAGGATATAATTGAAAAAAATATTATATTATTTTAAAAAATTAAAATAACAGTTAAAAATAATAATTTTTCCTACTTAAACAACTATTATATAAGAAAGTAGCATTAATTAATTCTTTCTTCTACATTTTTATATTGTTCAGTTATATTATATGATTTATTAAACATAATTTTATCAAATTAAAATAATTAAATATGATAATAGAATACAATAATTTTTATTTTAAAATCATATAACTTTTTTCAATTATATCCTTACTTTTACTTTTGTTAAAAAACGTTTAGAAAGAGAAAAATGAAAAATTAATAAATAGCTCTTTAACATTGCATTAAAAATAAAAATATTAAACTTTTCTTTAATTTAAGTGAATATATATATAACAACTACGTGTTAAATAATAAATCAATCCGAAAAATTGAAAATTTACTATTTTTATCATTTTTCAAAAAAAAATTAACTTAATGATTTAGTTTAAATTTTAAATTGAAAATCAATCATTAAATCAATTTTTTTATTTAAAATATTATTGATATGATATTATTAAAATTAATATCAATAATTAATAAAAAAATATTTAAAATTAAAAGTGAATTTTAATTTTTATATTTGCTTGAGAAAAAATTTAATTAAAAATTGAATCAAACTGAATGGAGATAACCCCTAAATATAATCCTGTCTACAGTTGAATTTGAAATTATTTGTTTCCTGGAAAATGACCGCCACATTCATTAAGTTTTAGGATTTTCTTAAAATAATTATTGACTTTGAGATAAATAGAGATTACTTGCTTTACTTAGTTTTATTTATTTAAGAAACTGATATGATAAATTCTTAATAGACAGTAAAAAATAAATTCAACGAAAATATCAAAATGTTTATTTTATTTGGAATTTATTTATTTTAAAAAATAAATACAAATAAACTGGTTCACTAATATTATTTCTTGCTTTTCTTTAATCAATAGTCTCCTAACATTAATGAATATCTACTCCAATTCTATTTTACTGCTAAAAACCTACATTAATTAGTAGAGTAGCTTTAAATAACCATAAATATAATAAAGTGCAGTTAATATATTTTAAATTTAATATTTTTATTTTATTAATACATTTTAGAGTGAATTAGTAATTATGTTAAATTATATATATATATATATATATATATAATTTTAAACTTCATTAACTTCTAATTTTCTATTTTTTTCGTTTAAAAATAAGTTGTGACTGTAATTTTTTCATTAGATTGAGATTCTGCAAAGTTATTGCAGTATAGACTAAATTTTTTATGGAAAGTAAAATTAATTTTATCTCAAGTTGAAATCTTTTTGTTTTTCTTTTTTTAGTGTTTGGTTAAGGAAATATGGTGCTAATGTAGGTTTGAGTACCTAGATTGTTAAAAGTAATTATCAAAAGGTTGTTCTATAAAACAAGTTTTAATCCAAGTAAGGAAAGTTAATATTTTTTTATACAATATCATGATTATTCTGTATGTAAAAAATGTATGGAAACTAAAGTGATATGAATTGTATGTCTTACTATGGTAGAATTGTATGTTTGTATTATTCTTTCATTGTTTTATGAATTGGGATACTATAGTTGATGAGTGTGAATATAAACTAATTAAAAATGATTGAAAAAATCACGAAAAAACTTAGTGTTGAGACATTCAGATGAGATCAAGATGGTGTGCTCACCATCTTCTATACTTGGGTGATGGGTTGGTTAGTCAAGCAATATAGTGTAATTAAAGTATGATTTGTAGCTCAAGAGAAATATTGGGACGGTGATTTTGTTCTCTTTGAAAACATATTACTAAAAAAGAAAACACTTTAAACTACCGCCGCTGAAAATTTTATAATCGATCATTAAGTATATTCATGGTCAAAATAGTCATCATTGAAGCGAAAACTTTAATCGCAAAGCATTTAGTGATCGAATTATAAATTGGTCACATATTTATGATCGAAATTGTGATCATTATTTGATCACAGAAAGTTTGGTCACCATAATTTTAATGACCAAATTAGCGACCAATTTTTAATGGAAAATTGATGGCTGAAGTAAAAAGTAATAGCGACCACCATTTTCGGACGCTAATGGGTTGAAATAATTAATTTTAAAAAAATTGTGGTGGCTATTTCGGTAGCGATGAAATTGATTTCGGTGGCTAAATATTTTTTTTAATTACAACGATTGATCCTATTTCGGTCGCTAAACAACGGCTTTGTAGATTTAACCACCAAATTAGTTTCGATGGCTATTTTTATATGTATTAATACTTATTTAAAATGATATTTTAACCTTTTTATAAAAAAAAATCAAACTTGTTTATAAATACTCAATATTCAATTAAGTTAAATAGAAATGAACACCAATACATAATTTAAGAAAAACTTGTATACAAAATTAAAAGTAAACCATACATAATTTTTTTATATGTCCTGTTATCTTCACTAAGGAACAATGGGTGGCACCTTTTTAAAGGGATAAGATAGCACTGACTGAACCTTTATCAAACTTTTAACAAATTTGAAAAAAAAAAAAAATTGAGTGTGGCAATAACCTAGTATTACTTGGCTACTTAGATTTCTTCTCAGACGGTATTGAGCGTAAGTAGTTTATTCAACAATAGGAGACAATAGGAAGGGTTAGCAATAAAAATTATTGCAACCAATTAAATTCGCTCGCACTGTCTCCTACTCCTACACCACCAATGCCTCCACCAGCACCACAACCAAGTCCATGACCACCACCCATTCCCCTCTAATGTCACTTCCACCTCCTAAACCACGATCGCCACTTGTTCCTCCTTCAGTGCTGCCACTTGCTCCTCCTCAGTGTCGTTGCTTGCTCCTCCTCCTCCAATGACTCTGTGTATTAGGGTTTTTTAACAGTACTCACAGCACAACAACCAAAATAGGTTAGGATTTATGAAAACTTACCAACTCTAGTAAGCTAAAAGCTAATAATGGCTCCCGAAGCTTGAAATACAAGAGAGAAAATGAGAACTCGAAGAAGAGCAAAGTGAGAGAACCCGAAATAAACAAAAGAGAAAAGGGGGAAATAATTATTTTTATTTTTATTTTAATTATATTATTCATTTAGTGACTGAAATGACTTCGATCGCAAGAAATAAACAGCTTTGGTCGCTAATTCGGTGATAGAAATTAGCACTTCCCTTTAGCCACCAAATTTATTTTGGTCGCTGAAAAATATACAGATTTGGTTGCTAATTCGATCGCGGATTTAACTATTTTTTAATTTATTAAATACAGCCACCGATTTAGCAATCACATTTTTTGCTACTTTCACTTTCGGTCACAGATTCGATATTAAGAATAGTCGGTGGTTATTTTAGTTGCAATTTGCGACAATTGTATTTCAGTCACTAATTCGATGAGTAAATTGTTATTTTTTGTAGTGTATTACTCAAGCATTGGAGGAGCACTCAAGCGATGTTTCTTGTGGCTCAAGCATTGTGTTAGACACTTAAGCATGACTAATGTGTCCTGAATGTAGGTTAGTGTTTGACACGTGGTTTGGGTGGTCAAGCACTAGGTTCAACACTCAAACTTTGGGTTAGTTACTCAAGCTAACAAAGGCGGTGAAAAAGTTTTCTGAAACTTGTTGGAATCCAAGAACTGGAAGTGGCTCACGCATGGGTTGTACCACTCAAGTGAAAAAGTGATCGTTAAAGTGAGGAGAGAGCTTGGAGGTTGTTGATTTTATGTTACACTTCACTCAAACGGTGGTTGTGTGTTAAGCAAAAATGGAGGTTATCTTATGAAGGTTGATGAGGTTGTTGAAGCGAGAGGAGATTGCTCAAGTAACACTACGTTGGTTTGATAATGATCTAAAGTCTTCCTGCACCCAATCAAATTTGAACATGCACCCGGTTTATGTAAAATAAAAAATCTCTTAAATAAAAGGAGGTTCGAATAAAAATACATTTTGAAACCCTTTTTAGAATACTTTTCCGAATTTGAATTTCCATAACACTTTTCTGAATTCCAAAATCTTTTTTTTAGTACGTTTTCATATTTTGGTTTTTGGAACGTATTTTTTTACATTCCAAAATTGCTTTTTCATAATGAGAATTTGATTTTTTATTTCTATTTTAGAATTTTATTTCTAAAACATAATAATCTATTTCAGATTTTCTTTTCCAAAAATATATTTTTTATTTTGAATTTTCATTTTTGGAGTGAAAGACATTTTTGGAAATTTTAAAGTTAGGTGTAGGAAGAATTTGCCTACATGCTTATGAGAACTATAATTTGTATAAAATGTTAGATTGATTATATATGTTCTAGATAAATATAAATAAATATATAACTGATGTTGACAAGCATAATATGGTATAAGCATAATATGGTATATGCATAATATGTGTCCATTTTGTGTGACCCTTCCTTCATATAGGTAATAAATATTATTTCATCACTTATATACATTTATATGAATTTGGTATATATGTTTATAAAGTTTGACCTTATGGATCATGTATGAATACTAATGTGATATCAAACCATAAATGACATTGATTGGTTTAAAACTTATACATAAAGATATTTCGATTTTACTATTACTTTATTTGATAAAAAACACTTGCATCGAGCTTAATAGTATATGTATATGTCACGTACATCACTTATTGTATGTTTCTATTCTTACTTTCTACCATAGCATATTCTTCTGCACTGGAAAGTGAACAAGCTTCTAAAAGTTGATATTGTTAAAGTTGTATTTATGAAATATTATTATTATATTAATAATTTTTTATATTTTTTTTTATGGTATTTTTTGAGTTTTTTTTATCAAAGTTTTTATTTTTATTATTTATGTCGATTCTTTTCATCTCTTTATCAGTTTGTTTTCTCCATTGTTCTTCATATTGTTGTTTCTGTATTTGTTACGTTTTCGCAACATAAAAATAATTTTTTTTTCTTATAAAAAATTGATTGTTTTTTATGTTTCTATTGATATAAATTTTTTTTTAAAATTTAAATTATATTATAAAAGTAAAATAAAAAATTAATGTTGTAAGTGAAGACTATATTTTAGTTTAAAAAATTTAAACTATATTTTAGTTTATTTTATTTTGATGGCTTTTTTTCGAAGAAATGTATTTATATAGAAATGTTATAATATAGGTCTAGAGTTTTATGATGGATATAGCTTTGGGAGGTGTTACACTATGTATAAAATATATTCTTTATAAGAGTAGTTAATATTAGAAAAATCGTTTTTATCAATTTGTTTATAGAAATTATAAGTCAATAATGGGAGGTAAGCAAAGTTTGGGTTTCGTTGATGCATGATTAATAGCCAGTTTCAGGAACTTGATGAGAATGAGAGTCGAATCGTACTTTGATAAGGGAAAACTAATTATACAAAAGTGGATAAGCTTACTCTTCAAACTTTGAATGCTCTCATTCGCCGCTGTTGAGTGTTGAATGTCCAATTCCGAATACCTAAACTTGATAAACACCACATTTCGAACCATAATAATTTCTTTTGAAGTAAAGATTACAAATTATAATGGTATAGTACCCTTTATTTGGTGCTAACTTAAAATATCATCACACCTCTTCGATTCATTGTACTAAATGAATAATAAAGAACTAAAAGTTTAATCATGAATGGTGACTTTGGGTTGTAAGTCACAACAACTAAAGATAGGAAGCGTAGCGTGAAGTGAAATATAAACTTTTATGGATTTCGTTATTTTATCAATTACTATATCAATCATCAAGCTAGCTACATTCTTTTTTATTTTGATGTTTCAACCAAAGAAAAGAAAAGGCTATGTTAATTATTATCTTCTAGAAAGAGAAACCCACGACCTTTAACCCACCAAGTCAATTTGAATCAACTTTCTTCCCATTCATGCATGTACTTAGATGTTTGTATAATATATTCATTTAATGAAGTTATTTTTATTATTAAATTAAATAAAAAGTCATCTTAAATACATTTGTTTATCTAGTTAAAACATTATTTAAAGTTTTTAATAAGTTAAATACTTTAATTCTATACAAAATTGTTTAATTTTTAAAATAAAATTAACTTTTTAATGTTTCACTCTCTTTGACTTTACACACATTATTTCGTTCCTCTTTCTCTCTTTTTCTTCTCTCCCCGTTCTTTATTTCTGTTTTTTTTTCTCATTTATTTATAGATTTCTCTTTCGAACTATTTTAAATCACACTTTACTTTAAAGTAAAATATGATCAGAGAGTAACTTTAATTTTCTCAAGGTAAAGTAGGTTTTTATTTTTTATTATTTATCTCTTTTATATAATATAGAATAAAAGTAAGATTTCAGTTCGACATTTGCAACCTAAAATATGCAAACATTGTATACAACAAAAATATGAAAATAATACTTAAAATTATTTATCTTTAGGATAATGGAGGTATGGTTTTTGATGTTTAATACAACAAGAGCAGGTTGAAATTTGTGTAGTCACTCGTGGTAAATGACACAGATAGGTGAGAGGAGAAGGGAAGAAAAAAAAAAAAGAAAGAGGAAAGTGACGGAAGCAGGATTTGATTTCAATCCTAAAGCTCTATCAGAATAATGGAAGATAATTTTGTATCATTCGAATAATATTGTGAGTCACAGGTAGAAAAGTTTTCAAAGTGTTCTTATTATTGGAGGTATAAGCAAACTTTTTTTTTATTGTTACCTTATTGTTACCATGTAATAAGGTTTATTTATTTTTGACTCAAAAGTATTTACGAAAAGTGTTGTCTATGTTTAAAATTATGGCTATTTTAAATAGCATTTTAGGCAATGTTTCTTAAAATGCGGTGCTTTAACTAATATTTTAGACAACATTTTTAAAGTGTAGGTGTCTTAAATAACATTTATACCAAGTTTTTAAATTATGGATAATTAAGTCCACACAATTTTACCTGTTGTCTATAATGTAAGTATATGACATGGTTAAATTACTAGAATTCACCACATCATTGAGCTTTAAGTTGAAGACTCGATTGCATATACACCAAAATCGCGCCGAAACCAAAAATCCTAAGCGGTTCGTTACGAACTAGGGGTTTCAGTGTGTGAGTAAGGTAAGAAGATCGTTCTTCAAATTCATTCACCATAGTGACGTTGCCATAAGCAAAATGATGTGAAGAGACAGGGTTGAAGTTTTCTTCCATCCATTTTCGCATATTTTAGGGTTCTCAATGTCAAAATAGGATTAAAAATCAACTTTAGGGTTTAGGGATAAACTTCATTGGATTCGATTTCTAATATTTATTTTTTGGATTTTGTTTTAAAATGTTTGATTGGATTGAAGTTGTTCATTGCCATTTTGAGAACATTCTTTGAAGCTCGTTGATTGTGGGTAGTTTCTCTACGATCCTGGTGAGTTTTAAACATTTGTTTAGTACTTTTGGGAGGGGTTGTCTAATATTGATAATTTTTATTTTTATGATGACATTCCCACTATAAATTTGGTTGTTGAAATCACCCGAATAAGTTGTGGAGTTTTTGTTGGAAGCACTTTTTTGTGTTACAGTTCATCAACTCTCTGATTCTATCGCCCTTTCAGATAGGTAAACTCAAGTTGTGATTATCTTTAATCATTTTTCATTATAAAATTTAAAGTGACAATGTTTTGCATGCTAGTGTTTATTGTGCCTGTCTTTTAGCGTGACACAAATTTCTTGATTATCTCCTAAATTCATAAATTAAATATTTGTTCTACAATTTAACGAGTTTACCTTGAATTCTAATAAAGTCGATTTAAAGGTCTTTTGGTTTGTGGTGAAATCCGCAAGGTTATGGCTATTTAACAGAGGAAGAGAGCAAAGGCATTTGCACCTCGTGTGGCCTTACGAATTATTCTACCAAGATTCAACGGAACTAGAATTGATTAACACACCTCGTGTGGAAATGATTAATCATGATCCACACTTTCAAACCAAAGCCTTAATCAATTATTCATGGGCTAGAATTGATTAACACATCAAACATAACTATATTCGATCACACACAAAATTTATGTATAATTGATTACTCCTCCTCCATAATCGATTATGCTTACCTGTACACGTCTCTCATGTTAGAACTATAGGCCTTAAATAAGAGGAGGTGAATTGTTTTTGAAAGATTTTCACAAGTATTGAAGGTAGAGTGAAAGGCTATGAATAATCAATTAATTAGAAATTTGTTCAACCAAAAGGAAAACTGTTTTTATAGTCTGATTCCAGAAAATCAACCTGCTGTTTTTGCAAAACAATTGGTTGTTTATACCAGCAGATTTGAAAAACGAAGATAAAACAGTTTAATGAGTGTTGGGATAGAGAGATGAACACAAGATGTTTATATTGGTTCACTATTAACCCAAGAGCTACATCCAATTCTCAGCTAACCATTAGGAATTCAATATGTAATAAAACCTAAATTACAAACCACACACTCAAGTGATGATCTTGAACCCTTCAAGAACACACAGCACTTTTAGCAAACCACACTGTTTCCATAAACACCTTCTGAAACTGCACCACACTAGAACACAGAGAAATAAATGTTTAGAGAAGAAGAGAATAGAATACACTTGGAGAAATCAAAGATTAAAGTTCAAAATTACAAGACAATCATATTCCACACTTGAGATGAAAATTAGCTTCTTCATGAGTCTCTTTGAAAGCATCAAGAAGTTGGCTACAATTTTCAAAGTTTATGGAACTGTTGGAACTTACACTACTTGTTTCTGATTCTTTCTTTGCCATCAAACACAAATTGACTTCTTCATCTTCCTTTGATGATGAACTAGAGGAGGAATCATCATTATTTTTCCAAGTAATGTAGGCTCTTCTTGCTTTGTCCTTCCTTTCAATCTTCTTGTTTGCCCCCTCTCTCTTTGTTCTCATTATTTGGACAATCGGCCTTGATATGACCTTATTTACCATATTCAAAACAAGTATAGTTTGTAGAATTGAATTCATTCACTTTCTTACTATTATACTTGTTTGAGGATTGATTCTTGTCCCGATTGTTCTTCTTCAAGTATTTGCTAAACTTTCTTGTGAGCAAGTTGAGAGTCTCACCATCACTGCCCTCACTTGAATCTTGACCATCTTTATGACCAACAACTCTTAAAGCAATGCTTCTTACATGTTTTTCTTCATGTTCTTGGTCATTTAGTCGGTTCATCTCAAATTCATGCTCCCTTAGCCTACAAAACAAGGAGGTTGTGGTCAATGTTGTCAAATCCTTGGATTCAGAAATTGTATTGACCTTTGGTTTCCAAGATCTATCCAAGCATTTGAGAATCTTGATGTTCAGCTCCTCCCTTTAAAAGATCTTGCCAAGGCTGATCAGATGATTCACTATGTGGGTGAATAAAAACATCTGAGATGGTTTTCCCTTTAAGCATTCTAAATTCTTGAATCAGAGCATGTTTCCTTGCTCTTTTTACATCACCGGTGCCTTCATGGGTAACCTCAAGGATATCTCACATCTCCTTTGTAAAAGCACATTGTGAGACCCTAAAAAACTCATCAAAATTTAAAGCAAAAGTGATGATGTTCTTAGAAATGCAATCATATTAAGCTCTTTTACTTTCACTCTCATCCATTGGGACCAAGGTTTTCAATGAAAACATCATCTTTTTCAAAGGTCCATTTACAATAGCATCCCAAATTCCTCTATCAATTAATTCAATAAAGATTTTCATTATAACCTTCCAAAACTAATAATTTAGTCCACAAAACAGAGGTGTCCTGTTTATAGAAGCACCCTCCCCAAAGGGTAGTTTTTCAGTCATTTAAAAAGGTTTTAAGATCGAAAACTTGAATGACTTTCACGAACTCAGATCTGATACCAATTGTTAGAATTATAGGCCTTAAACAAAATGGGGGGTGAATTGCTTTTGAAAGATTTTCGCAAGTATTGAAGGTAGAGTGAAAGGCTATGAAGAATCAATTAGTTAGAAATTTGTTCAACCAAAAAATTGATTTTAGTTTGATTCCAGAAAATCAACTTGTTGTTTTTGCGAAACAATCGGTTGTTTATACCAACAGATTTGAAAAACAAAGATAAAATAGTTTAATAAGTGTAGGGATAGAGAGATTCACACAAGATGTTTATATTGGTTCACTCTTAACCCAAAAGCTACTTTCGGTAACACAGAAGAAGAAAATAGAATACACTTGGGTAAATCAAATATTAAAGTTCAAAATTATAAGACAATCCTATTCCACACTTGAGATGATCCAAAAGCTCTTTGAATTCTTGAAAAATGTTTTTGATTAATCTCTCTTTCTTAGTTAATGACCAAAAGCGTAAAACAACCTTTTTTATACTCCAATCAGATGGTCAAAGTAGTTAAATCAAGAACCAAAATCAGTCTGAATCATTTAAAACATATTGGTACAACTTAACATAATTATGTTAAGGTTTTCAGAAAAACGATTGAATTCTCGAAACAACCGATTGAATTGGTTTGACAACAAAGTCAAAACAAAGTCAAACTTTTCAAACTCATTTTAAAATCCACTAAGTGTCAAACAACTGATTGAATCGACACTTCAACAGGTTGAAATCTCACACTCTTTAGAAAACTCATCTTTTTCAAAAGGATTAAGATTCAATTAACCTTGGATCATCATAAAGAATGGATTAACAAATTCAAAGACTAATAGACACACACACAACTAGCAGCAAGGTTTTCGAGAATTCCTCTTGGATTTGGAGACATCAAAGCACCTTGTTCAACATCTCCTTCACTGGCCAACACCACACCACCTCGACGATGATCAGAGACACAAATCCAAGCACCATGAAATCAGTTCCAACCACTTACACACACCACCACCACTGTGTTTGCTTTGCGCCCAATAGTGAAAGTTGTCATGCACAAATAAAATAAGGTTAATATTGTATTTTTACATGCATATATGTAGCTTTCCTTTTATTTCTCACCATGCGAGCAAGATTATGATATTTCATAATTCATCTTTTTTTTTTCACTTCCAACACATAATGAAGTAAATAGTCTTTCATCCCACATTTCCATCTTCGTTGCAAACACAATATACATGAGAAATAATAGGTTAAAATAAAGGAAACTGTGAAAGTACTTCTCAAAATATTATATATCCTATACTAGCTAGTATATCTATGATAATTAATTTATGAACCTGGAAAATATATTATGCCCAAGTTCATAATATCATATATTTTATTATACTGGTCGGTACTGGACAAGTCAACTTTGGTCTCGGTGACTGACCGTCCGAGTCAAAGAACATCTTAAGGCATGTAATAAATAACGGTAACAACAATTACAATAGTGTTGAATGAGTCAATCTATATCCTGAAATATACGAAAATATCTCTGACAAACCAGCTAAACAGAATTAACTGAAAGATGCACGTCCCTAGTAATAAGGGATCACGATGCACGTCAAATAATAACCGGTGGACAGTCCATCAGAACCCGGGCCCATAAACAAATACTATAAATAAAGCCTTTTGTGAAGAAGTAAGGTACGTTTTTCCCATTTTACCATAACACTCTTAAACTAGAATACTTACTTAAGTATTGGAGTACCTTTTGCAGGTAACCTCCCGACCGACTGAGCATCAACACTTGAGGAAGGAAGTAACTAAGAGATTACCGACACATCAACAATTATACGCTAAGTCACAACTAATGTCTAGGCCCCTTTAGCTATACATGTATATTTCTTTTTGTTTTAAATGGAATAAAAATACATCAATTTTTTTAATGGAATGAACTTTTTGGGTCATAGAATATCTCTTTCCAACATACCTTCCCAAAGGCTAATTTTTATGTCAACTATATTGTAAAATTAAGTTGTTATTGTTCTTCGTTTTTATCGTGTTTAGTTGATGTCCTATTAATATGTTATATACTTCAGGCAAATAATAAACTCGTAGTCCAGACACAAATAATTTTTTAAATATATAAATAACCTATTATCCTTTTCCACTCGGACACTTTTTTTTTAATTTGAATTTGGAAAATGTTCGAGTTCAGTCCAAATTGCTTACAGAAAAGAAAAAACAAATTTTGGGTGGAAGAGGGTTAAAAAAAGAGATTGAAACAAAGAAAAAAAAAGTGATAAATAGAGACGAAAGGAAACAAATTATATATTTATAAAAGAATATACTTTAAATTAATAAATATAAGATAATAAATGGAAGGGAAAAGATCCACTTTCTAACACTTGTCCTATTTTTTTATTATTATTTTTGAATGTTTGTTAGTGTTTATTGCTCCTATAGATACCTTTCATGCTGATTAAAATATAGAACACACTTTTAAATAGATTTGGTTGTTAATTAATAGATTCTACCCGCCAAGTACACATGCATGAGCATGACAACAACATTCAGCATACTAGTAAAATACTTTATTTATTTATTCATTTATTAAAGTAGCTTGCATTGTTGACCTAATCTTCTTTCTCTACCTATATAATATTAAAATAATAAAAAGTTTTAGTGGGTAACGAACCAATTCGTTCGCATCTAAAATAATAGAAATATTAATTAATTGATTAATTAAATATGTTGAATTAAAGTTGCCTGCTACATAGAACAACTGGAAATACTACCATAGTTTTATGTGAACATGATGTGTGAACTTGGCCACTGTTGATTGCTCCACGTTGGAGTAACATTATAAATAATAATTACTTTTGAGAATGTGAAATTATCTTGTTGTGGAAGTAATCTAAAGTAGATTTTTGTGAAATTATATGTGTTTAACTAATCTTTTTACGATGTTTAATTCAAAATTTATTCAATATTGTATTAAAAAATATTAGTGAAAGTTGCTATGATTAGAAAAATTAAATATTAAACTCTTTATTTTATTCAATAGAACTTCCAAAGTTAACTTGTTTGGGTGTGACGTGATACAAAATGTTCAAACCCTCCCATGTGGAATATCATATATAAACTCTCATAATTCATATTATTAATGTAAATTTAATGATAAAGTATGATTAGTTATGAATTTCTTTTGTAATCTTCAATAATTTTTATCAAATAGTAGATTAAATGTTAGGAGAAGTGTGATGCTAGCACTCTCTTGATAAAGTACATATAAAGAGAATTATTAAAAAACATAAAAGTAGAAATATATTAAAAAAATACCACTAGTACTCCTTCAAACTGAGTTTAATAAAGTAAACTCATTATATTTAGAATAATTCAAATATAAACTCCTAAAATGAAAACATATTAAATAAGAATACATTATGATAATTTGGTAAAAAAAAGTATATTTTATTTTAATAAATCGTTTGCAATATAAAAACATGGGGAATCCCTGTGAGAGAAAAAGAATTCAAAATTCGTCCTCGAAATCATAATAGTCAATAACCTTTTTACTAATACTAAATACTAAAGTAAATGATTTTGTAAAATAATACATGAGAGTTGAAAAAAGGCAATAAGTAATATAGTAAATGCTCGTAATCCCAATAACTAATTAAAAATGTTTTCAGTTTTCTTAAATATTTGGACCTAATAGAATACTTTTAAAACTTTATTCAAATATAAAATATTCTTACTATAGACATGAAACTCTTTAGTTGAGTATAGAACAAATTAATAGAGTACTACACATTGCCTGTCCCTAAACATTATCTTAAGGGAAAAAATCACGGACAAATTCTTCCTACACCCAATCTTTTTTAATCAGCACCCTACACATTCTTAAATTTCTAAAAATACCCTTCAGTTTAAAAATAAAAATTCAAAATTGACAATAATACATACATTTCAAAAAAATAGATCAAAAGATTATTGTGTTCCAAAAAATAAAAACTAAAAATAAAATTTAAAAACCAAAATCTCATTTTGAAAAAATAATTTTGTAATAAAAAAATCATTTTAGAAAAAGAAATTCGAAAACATATTCTAAAAAGGGGTTGTATTTTTATTTATATCTTTATTTTATTGAAGGGCATTTTTATCATTTTAGACTGGGTGTAATTAATTGCCAAATCATGGACCCGTTTTATGATGTGATTCTCATAAGCTGAGGCCCAATTTAACGAAGAAAACAGCCTCTTTGGTACCTTCAATCTAACATTTGGTAAATTCTCCCTCCACGGTATCAATTCCAACATGCACCCAACCTGTTATTGAAAATAACAAAAATACTCTTCCAAAATAATGAAAATAACCTTAAATAAAAAATGTGTAAATAAAAATTACTTCCTAAACTTTTTGTCCAGAAATATTCTGGATTTAGATATCTAAAACATATTTTTGAATTTCAGAAATTTTTGTTCAGAATGCATTTTTAATTTTGTTTTCCAGATTTTTTGTCCCGAATGTTTTGTTTCTTTTTTTACTTTTCGGAAATATATTAGCTGATGAATTAGTAGTTGTTGTTCTTGTTTCTTTAGTACCGTTAGTAGTTCCTATACATGTGATGTTCCTTGGATTATTTACAAGCGGTATTCAAGCTCTCATTTTTGCTACTTTAGCTGTGGCTTATATAAGTGAATCCATTGAAAGCCATCATTGACTAGTTTTCTAAAAAATAGTCTTTTTTATTTAGCTTACCACATATCTATTATTTTTATTATTAAAATGATAGGGTGCAGGTTAGAATTGATATGGTGGAGGAAGAAAGTGCCCTAACATTTAATTTGGTTTTGGGCTTTTATATTTTTATTTTGCGGCAAACCCGCTTTGGTAGTTGACAGAGAAGAATAGTCCAGAATGGCTAAAAAGAGGGTTTTGCATTCTGCACCCACGTATAATTTTAAATGACCAGTTTGCCCTCCTGAAAATAAATGTTCAATGTGGTGGCAATGTGTTGGTTTGGAGCATTTTGCAGGTTTTCATTCTTGGTGGCTCGCGATGGTTGAAGGGAGTGGTTGCAGGTGATGATTGGTGTGCTTAGTAATTGTTTGTGTTAGCTTGGAGTGGTGTCATTTAGATGAAGGATGGTTGTTGTAGTGGTTTTGGTGAGTCCGTGTTTTTCATTATTTAGTTTGAGTTATGCATTTTTACAGATATCAAAACGCATCCACTCATATGTATAGTATGTATAGAATATGTGTATGATTTAAATTTTGTTCAGGTATTTTTTAATATCTCTTTTATGTTTATATTTTCAATTACTTATTAATTACATTACATGAAAAAAATTGTTATGATTGTCTCATACCAACTATAAAAATATTGCAATCAACATGTGAAAGCTAAATTTTAGTCTTCATATTATGTTAGTAGATCATAAGTGTTTACACAAATGTTAGGAATTACAATAACAACAAAGCAAACAATTAATGTTATTTATGCATACTTTTTTGTTTTATTATTGTAAGAGTTTGGGAATGCAAACTCTCAATTTCTTTATTCACAACTATTTTTTTCAAAAAAAAAAAATACACCTGGAATTACAATTTGAAATGTATTATATATTCTAAAATAATTTTTTGTCTCAATAAATAATTTCATATATTACAATCCAAAATATATTATTATATTATTGATTGCACATTCAGAAATATACACTCTGGATTCAAAAATATACAATTCGGAATCTATTTTTTAGGTTAGCTTTGTCATTTAACCCCTCATGCGGTGAAATTGTGCAGAATGCAAAACCCCTAAAAAGAAATATAATAGGTTATAGGTATTTCTCTATTGGGGCTACTATTCTCACCGCTCTTTTGACTCTTTCACCTTTACTTTCAAAAAAATGTAGTTAAAATGATCATATTTATTTTATTTCACACCACAACAAAAAAAATGTAACTGTTCTTACTATTTACCTCTTATTGAGGTGGGCTAAAATAATAGATTATGAAGCTAAAATAATCTATTTTTAATTTTTGAGCAATAAATAAATAACTCTACGCATAGATTACTAGGATTAAATCAATCACGAGAAGAGATAGGATATATGTCAAAATTGTTGAACTTCTACTAGGTGATATGTTTCCTTAAATTTGTTATATAAATGGTATAGTTGTTTTTGAACACTCAGAGGTCTTGGAGTGGGTAACTAGAAGAATGGGTTACATTTCATTTGCAAGTGAACAAGTGATTGCAATCAAAATTGTTACATAAGTGGAACTTTTTAAACTTAGGTTGTTTCAGGAGTTTAAATGCAGATTAAGTTGGAACAAAGTAATATAAAAATATATTTGCTTAAATTTTTCTCTCACTATCATTATCTAATTGACTTATTGGTTGGAGGTTATTGTAAAATGATAATTTCAAAGAAATTGACATTCGTGTTTGTGTCTTAAGCATCAATATGTTTATTGCGAAATCATTTAATTTCAAAGAAGAGTTCACTTAGTTTATTCTTTTAACTAAAAACTGAGAATATTTTTTAATGTATTTTTTATCCAATTCCCTCCTTTTGGATTCCGCCTTTTATTTATTCAACTCAACTTGCTTGAGTGCCCACATGTGTGACTCTCAGGCGTTCCATGTGTTTTTCGAGTATTAGTCTCTTCATAACCATCCTTAGATGAGCATTAATTGAAATAAGTTAGTTATACACAACATTAATAATTTCATTTGAGATAAACTATATTCAAATTTGAAAATGTAGCAAAAAAAACTTGCTAATTTTGATATAAAAAAAAAAACAGTCTTGTTCTATAAAGTCCAGATAAAGATACATAAGTTGAGATAAAGCATTCAAAAAAACACATCAAAATGTATCTTTTGTGCACGTCCTTTTCCATTTAGGTGATAGAAAAAAATATATAGAGTTTTTAGCGACACGCTTGTTTCATGTTTATTTTTTAACTGTAGACGGTTAATTCAGATAAAAGTCTAGAATATTATTGTAACCCAAAAGTAAACAGGTAATATAAGAGTAGAAGATGGATGCATACAAGTTTGTCTACGTTCTGGAAACGGCAGGGAAGATTCTGAGATGAAGTTCCACATCTGAATGGTGTGCAATAGAAAAACAAGCTGGCAAAAATATAGTTAACATTTAAAAGGAAACACGTAACGAACTCACTCGAAATCAAGATTTGATAAAAAAAAAACAAGAGGAAGACTAAGACAAACCTTAAACATATATTAGGTAGCAGAGAAGCGACTGATATGGCGAGTTCAGCGCTTGCCGCAAAATAACACGCACACTTGCACGTGCAAACACACGTCTAACACGTAAGACTCCCACCACTCTCTGCAGCAATAGTGAACTGATGTAAGTGGCAACACGGGTAGTGTAGTGTAGTGACTAGAGGATGTGGAGTGAAATAAATAATTATTAATCTATCAATTAAATATACACATAAAAAACAAAACACAATAAATAAACGCACTAATAAAAAAAGAAGAGCAAGAAAAAGATGAACGACAAGGACGAAGAAGGACCGTCTATGTAGAACCATTATAATTACCCCATTGCCAAACAAACCTTTCACTCCCTCACTCTGCCTCTAGCGCACTCAACAACCAACACCACCACAACAACAACGCCTGAACTCAACACAATGGAGCTTAGCAAAGTAACGCTGGAGATCTTCTCCAAACTCGAGCAGCAATGGCTTTCCCACTACGAAGCCACGTCCAAAACCCGCATTCTCAGTATTGACGGCGGAGGAACCACCGCCATTGTCTCCGGCGCCGCCCTCGTCCACCTCGAGGACCAGATCCGAGCCCAAACATCCGATCCACACGCGCAAATCGCCGATTACTTCGACATCATCGCTGGAACCGGCATTGGCGCCATCCTCGCCGCCATGATCACCGCTGACGATGGCTTTGGCCGGCCTCTCTACACCGCCCGCGACGCGGTCCGCTTCGTCGCTGACAGCAACCGCGAACTGTACAAGCCGAAGCGCGCCGGCGTGTTCCGCCGCCGCCGCAGATTCTCAGCGCGGAGCATGGAAAACGCACTGAAGCGGGTTTTCCAAAGAAAAGAGGAAGAGCGGCGGATGTTGACTATGAAGGACACGTGTAAGCCTCTGCTCATCCCTTGCTTTGACCTCAAGAGTTCTGCGCCATTTGTGTTCTCCCGAGCCGACGCGTCCGAGTCACCAAGTTTCAACTTCGACCTTTGGAAGGCGTGCCGCGCCACTTCAGCCACGCCAGGCCTCTTCGCGCCGTTCCATTTCTCATCCGTCGACGGAAAGACCTCGTGCGCCGCCGTCGACGGCGGCCTTGTGATGAACAACCCGGCCGCAGCGGCTGTCACGCACGTCATACACAACAAGCGCGACTTCCCCTCAGTGAACGGCGTGGAGGATCTCCTCGTGCTCTCGATCGGAAACGGAGCGTCGACTAAGAGGGTTGATACCGCCGGTGAGTGTTCCACGTCCGCGGTGGTTGACATAGCGCTCGACGGCGTTTCCGAAACCGTTGACCAGATGTTAGGGAACGCCTTCTGCTGGAACCGTACGGATTATGTCAGGATTCAGGTACGCCATTAATACTCTCTAATTAAAATTCCATTCAGTGAATCGCCTCGGTCTCAGTGAACTCTGCTCTTCTTCCTCATACTAATAAAATTGCAATATAACCATTTTTTAACGGAGTTACTTGACGTTGTCTTATGATGCAGGCCTTCGGTTTGGGAGAAGGAAAAGAAGAGAAAGTGCTGAACGAGAGAGTGCTGGAATCGCTACCGTTTGGGGGTAAACGATTACTGCAGGAAACTAATTCTGACCGAATCGAGAGTTTCGTACAACGTCTTGTTGTTACCGGAAAGACTAGTCTGCCCCCTAGTCCCTGCAAGGTGCCGCCGCAAGACTCTCGCTAACGGCGTTCTTCTTTTTTCTTTTTTTTTTAATTTTTACTATTTGACTTGTATCAAGATTAGGACTTGTATCAAGATTAGGTGACGATTAAAAAAAAAAGGTCCTGATGTTTTTTTTATCTGTTGTTGTCTGAGTGAATAGGAGTTAATAAAAGTGATATGGTAGAGCTTCCTCTCTTCTTTTTCCTATTTGGTTTCCTGATTCTGATTTTGACTAACTTGGACTAATGAAAGTAGTGTGAGACATTTTTTCCAAAAGGAGATTTGGAGTTTTTTTTTTTTTTTTGTATAATTACCGTTTCTATTCTGGGACATGCTTTGCTAATGGGTGATTACGGTTCCATGTGACTGTTAATTCCCAAAATGATTACGGTTCCATGTGACTGTTAATTCCCAAAATGACTGCGTGATTCGCGGGGTTGGAGCACCACGACTAGGCTCGTGATCAATCATTTTTTCATTTCAAGATAAAATTTCAAACAAAGTACTATCATGCAATCCAGGCTAAAAGCTCCCAAATCAAGTCTTACCTCATTTATTCATCTTTTTTCAAAATAATATCTTTGTTTCATTACTCTTTTCAGAATTTTATAAAAATATTTCTCTAAATTAATTTTTTTCAAACATGTCTCCAGTTTAGCTTTCAACTTCATCCTATAAAACAAACATTTGAGAAATTAAAGATGTTAGCTTTCAACTTCATCCTATAAAACAAACATTTGAGAAATTAAAGATGTAGGATACACACCACGCACATATTTCCGCTGATTTTACATAGTTTTGGTAAAAAAATTATAGTTGAAATGTGTGAATATAGAAAGTTAATTATGGACTATGTGACTTCTCACTTCAAGACTTGTAGTTCCTTAGAAAGGACTCTGATAAAAAAGGACATCATTCGTAGTAAAAATAGAAATTATGAAAATTGCTAACCAGTTAGATTCTTGTATTTAAAATATTTCCACCACCATACATAATTATTTAAAACAATTAATACAACTTTAGCTACCTATTCTATGCATTACATAAGAGAGAGAAAGGTTTGATTTGAAGAATATAGCAATAATGCCATGGAAGGGGAAAAGGAAGGCAGTCCATTCCCATTTATTCTGGGTGAAACTGATATCATAGAGTCATCATAATAGACAAGAGTCTTTTGCAAAGCTTACATGACGCAAATGAGCTTTTTCTTTTCATTAATTAATTGAACTTTTTTCAGGCTTTCATTTATAGCATGCTACTCTGAATTATCCAGTCCTTCTTTTGGTAGGTGAGTTTAGTGATTACAGTGTAGTACTTCTTCCCCACTGTTCATTGCTGGCATAACACACACAGCCACCCACCAGTTTCTTATGCCACGGCATTAAATATCCTGTAATTTCACCTGCTTTATGTCACTGTCTTTGTTGGTTTTTGGTTTTTTCCCCTGTGTTCTATGTGCCTGCTATTTTCATTACCTTTTCTAACTGCAGGTTACTTTACATTACAACAACTTATACCATTGCAGTGTGTGTCAGTACACATATATGCTATGCTCCTGTATTTTTCATCATCAAAAATAACTCCGCCACCCTTTTTTATCATCATTTTCATTTCTACCATTATTATTCTAACCAATGCTACTGACAAACTGTGTATTCAGTAAAGTGATACTGAAAATTTTCTATTATAAAATAATGTATGCAGGAATATTATGCAAAATTTACCATACATTATGTAAAATAGCATCCTGTAATCAAAACAAGATCATGCCTTTGTTAACATTAACTGGGCCCTGGTTCTGTTAATATAGAATAAATCCATTCTATCTATCCATTTAGTCACCTTTCACCAAAAAAAAACTATTTCTCAAAAACCTAATTAAAAAAGTTGTTTGAAAAAGGTAAAACAATATTACTATATAGTTTGAAAATTGAATAATTTGATGAATAAGTAATTTTCGGTTCTCATATAAATTAATTAAAAAATTATAACATTTTACACGTCATGAGTTTGGAATCTGAATATGTGAATGTGAATGAGTGGATAATAGGAACTGAGTTTTCAGTTATGCTTCTCAGAAAATTTGGAGTGGCAGAGGTAAGTTGCATCTTTTCACTGATTTACCAATGGGATGCTATCTTCTCACAGGGACAATTTAAGACATTCATGTGAGTGCGAGAAAACAAACGAATGATCCCTTTTTATAAAAAAGAAAACATAGAATAATAATGAGATATTATAATGTTCTACTATTCACATAAACAAAGCATTTTTGTTATAAAAAAATGTTATTTATTTGGGTGGAATCTAACAAAATATTGGAAAAAAACGTGAGAACACATGGAAATGTTTGTAGTAGATAGTTGAAAGAGAAATTTGAGAAAATAATTTAGGGGATGAAAATAATGAATAGGGGCATTTAAGGCACGTGCAGAAGACATAAGTAGATTTTATTTATGATAACCGACAAAATTGAGAGAGATTTGTCCTACTCGGAGGGAGGGCACGAGGGGTGGATCTTATATAACTAAGGAGGGGTTGAATATGAGAGTACACTTATGTTGGACAAAATAATGCCAATTCTAATACTCCAACCACAACCTTACTTTCTCTCCATCTATTTCACCATACACACTCAATTTTCTAGGTTACCAATTTAATAATCACTTCTAAACACTATCAACTCAAAATTCAATGGAACAAAATGCACTCCAATCTACACTATCAATTGATTTAAGACTCTCTCATCTTTGACTTAAAATCAAAAGTTATGTATATACTAATATGATCTTAAAAGTTCATCCCTAAAATAAAAGTGAAAAGTGAGAACAAAAATGTATTAGTACTCTATTTTAAAAAAAATCTATCTCAGTTAACCCTTAATTAGTGTAGAAAATTGTCTCCATTCACATATGTTAGATTTTTTAATTGACATAGAAACTAGATATTATATCAATTCTTCCTACAATTAATATATTATTGACTTCTTGCATTAATTTAAATTTAAAGATCAATTAATATAAAAAATATTCATATATTACACTACAATAATTTTTAGATAGAATTCCTGACAACAACATTATATCAAATATAAAATCAGCTTTTTATCCTATCATTGATATCCCAACACTATCACATGATTTACTCAATTTGAAAAATAAGGATGCACTAATATGTACAAAATTCATCACCATATTTTTGCCATTAATTGTAAATATATAAAGTTTGTTTGGATTTCAGTTTCAAAGAGAAACTATAATTTCAAAGCAGAAATGAGAAACAATAATATTATTACTTTTGAAAAAAAAAAGTTAGCTATGTTTAATGTAAATATGAACATAGTAAGTTGGTTATCTCATTCTTATTATTTTAATTGAAATTATTCAAAGGAAAATATATAATGAAATAAATTTCTGACTATTCAAGTTAAGAGTACTTATTTTTTTGCATTTTAATCTAAACATTTCAACATAAATTTAATGGTTACCACGGTATTTAACTACATATACATATATCAATAAATATAAAAACAACTTTAATAATAAATTAATAAGATTTCATTTATATAAAATTGAAAAAGAAAATTTTACAAAAGTTACAAATAAAGTAATTTATCTCTTATATATATAATTTTATTTACTTCAAATAAAAATTAATATTAAATATATAAAAAATTTGCCAACACAAATTAAAATGGTGATTAATTATTTTGGAAGTGATTATAGTAATCACTTGAAAGAGACCATAGTTTGACGGCTTAAAGTTGGGTGCTTAATGTGGTCGCGTGGTGGGGTACGTAGGTCAAGTGTGTTGAAGAAGAAACAAGACCTAAAGTAGACAAAATACCAAAGTGGATCAAATCTTAGAGAGATCCCTCCTGTCTGATTCAGTTTTATTATATTTCATCATTGAGAAGATAAATAGTTCAGAAATTTTACAACCATTAAATTAATGTTTTTAAATTTAAAATAAATATTTCCTATTTCTTAAAAATCATACTCTTTTATTTTGCTAAATGCAATCAATAAGATTTTCCAACTATAAAAAAAATAGTAAATAGTTTATATTGATGTGATAATGATATAAATATTGAACGCTTACTTTTTCAATATTTTTAAAAAATAAGTTAACATAAAATTAAATATAAATAAATTTTAAATCTTTTTTAATTTAATCTATTAAATTTTATTTTTTTTAGGATTCAAATTTTTTTATTTTTCCTTTTAATTTTCTGTTGATTGGTGATGCAAATATTCTTATATATATGGTTGTCTTGTTTAGTGGTAAGTGTTAAGAAATGTGAGATTTTTTAATTTTTTAATTAATATAAAATAATATTGTAGTTAATGTAAAATGACAAATATTTTTAATTATTTTAGTTGAAAAACTATTAGATAATGAAATATCATACTTTTTTTTTATGACTTTCATTCATCACTTAAGGTGATCAAGAAATTGTAGTCTTCACCACCATTGATGTAGGTGATGGTAAGAATCTCTTATTGTTTAACACGTTTTAAATGAAAATAATAAATGTCACTTGTCGTTTTACATTAAATGTATTATTATTTTATATTAATTACAAAATCTCATATTTTTAACACGTGAAGGACAAGTAAGTAAGATGACATGAAAAGATAATAACCACATCGTCTATTGGTTAATAGAAAAATTAAACTATAAAAACTCAATTTAAAAATATAAAAAATTTAATAGAAAAAAATAATAAGAACTAACTAAAATATTAAAATTGATAAGAAACTTAAAACTTAATTTCATAAAGTTATCAACTTAAATTTTACATTTTTATTTATTTATTTTCTTATGTCAATTAGAAAAAAATTATTAAAAGAGGATTTTGTTTGTAGTGTGATAATAGGCATATAAACAAAATAAAAATATGTATAAAGCATGATTATTTTATATTTGTGTTTGAGTGATAAAAATACTTTATAACTACTACTTTCCACCCAAAATCTCAAGACAAATAGGATATAATATCTAGTTCATTTCAAACCAAATATGTTATATACTTTCAATATTATTATTATACCACTATAAAAAATATGTTGAAAGTATGAATAAAGTACTACATTTATATAGACATCCCCAACAGGAAAAAAATAATTTACCATTTTCTGACCATTTTAAACTAATGTATATAAGTTCCTTTTTTTCAGCAAAGATTAAAATAAATTAAAAATGAAACATTTCACTAATTGGATATAAGTGATCCATTTAGGATCTACCCATGAGGACCACCTAAAAAATGCCACATGTCATGCATACATAAGGTTATGCATCTCAACATTAATTAACCATATATCTATTTCTGAGTATATATAATAAATAACACCTTTTATATATCATAACATTAATAAACATGTATAAAAACATCAATCTAATGATAACATTTTATTTATTATTTTTTTTATCGACTTGTTGTATTCTTTAATCATTTTTATCTTTGCTATTTCTTATTGCTAGTATAGATTTGCATTTTCTATAAAAAAAATATAAAGTTGCAATAAATCTAGCATAAAAACTATGGTTTTAGCTGAAAAATTTGTGTAAACTCCCTGATCAATTGATTCAATGATGATAACGTTTTGAGTTGTTTTTTTGTTGCAATAAAATTCTAACTTATGGAGCTTCATTGGAGAAATTTGAACCATGGAGATTGAAGTGTTGAGCTGAAAGGAACAAATCACACATATATGTTGAATAAAGGAAGTGTTAGACGGTCTACAGCTCAAATTTTGTTTTAGTTTAGGCTTATCCATTTTTAGTTTTAGAACCTTATAAATAGGGAACTTTAGACACAACTAAGACAACTTATACTTTGACTCATTTATTTATGTTTATGTTTACTTAGGAGTATATGGTAGTTTGGTAAGTTTTTTTCTATTTTTACAATTTAATGCAATTCAGTTTTGTCCATTCAAGTTCTTCTACTTTTCCATCTTCTATTTTTCTTTTTCCGCTTTTGCTTATGCAACTTTACATTTGGAAGATAATGGAATTCTAGAAATGGGTAACAACAAATTCAAAATTGTGTTACACGATACTTTGTTCAACTTTTTTTTTTCTTTGAAGTTGTTTTAGAATTTTATTCTCGATTGAAAATCATTTTCCTTGATTATACAAACTAATTGATTATGGGTTTTTTCGTTAAACAAGTAATCCAACTTTGAGTTTCTTGCATTCAAGGTTGAAGATGACATGACAATGATTTATGTTTGATGTTTCACGTTTCTAAAAAGAATTTTTCTTCTATTTACTGTAATTCCTTTAAATTTATACATTTACATTTCAATTGAAATTTCGATTTCAATTTTGTTCTATTCTCTGTTTTTACAGTTTTAGTTCATTTGACAATATATGTTACAATTGCTTATTTCACACTTAAAGAAATTATTTTGTTTCTTTTTAATTTGTATCCCTTGCAGTTTATTTCATTTACATTTCTACAATTTTACAATCTTTCTTTTTATTTTTTCAATAGATGCTCATTTTTACATTTTGGTACAACTATTAGATGATATGGTAAACGATTACCCATTAGACAGTTAGATAGTTGTACTTGGCCTTTTTTATTTATGAATTCATCCATGTTTTAAAATTCTAATAATTCTAATTGTAGTGTAGTTTTACTTTCATCATAAAAAATATGCTCTATTTTTTGTTTTGTTTTTGTAATTGCGTTTTTCTGTCATTTTAATTCCAATTTTTGATTGTCATTAGTTTTCAATTCCAACTTTTAAAGTTTTTGTTAAGTCCTTTTGCTTAATTTCAGTTATTTTCGATTTCAATCTTTCGTTTTCACATGCTCTATTTTTTTCTTTATTTACTGTTCATTGTCTTCGTGTTTTTGTTTAACGAAATTTCTCCATTCAAATCTTCCCCAGTCTTAATTTTGTTTAAGGAGAATATGAAACAATAGAAATATATGAGATGCACCTTTGAGGATTCAACCTAGGTTAGTCACGTACTACATTAGGAGAAACCTAGTTTTTGTCTTAAAAATCATACGTGACTAACATAACCTCATATCCACCTTAGAATATTATCACTTGAGCAAGGTCATCTTACTTTAGCAACGTCAACAACATACAAAGAGCATCAACCATTTTGTTTGAGTGACGCTCATGCCACTTGAATGAAATGAAATAAAGAGAAAATTTTCACAAAACGTCAACAACATACAAAGAGCATCAACCATTTTGTTTGAGTGACGCTCATGCCACTTGAATGAAATGAAATAAAGAGAAAATTTTCACAAGGGTCTCCTCGCTTTAGCGACTGTCTTATCACTTTATCATTATAGCTAACACGGGAGTGAACCCACATGTTAGAACATCATCCAACAAGTTCTAGAAAGTTCTTCCATGGCCTTATGACATTTTGAGCATCCAACTAGCACTTAAGTGCATAAGCTACCTATCATGTATTGCCACACATTATGACATGTGTACACCATCTCACACCATGCTTAAATATTCAAAATCAACACTTGAGCCACAAGTCACATCGCTTTGGATATCAAGTACAACACTTCAACATCAAGCACGACACTTAAGCATCAAGCATAACACTTGAACGATATGTTTCTAGAATTGAGAGAATCGACTCGACATACCTATCGCTCACGATGCAAGCTCTCACTTGAGTTATATGCCATGTTGTTTGAGCAACCAATTCATCACTTGAGCAATGTTAAGTGGTTAATGAAATTAATACCGCTTAGACCATGTTTAAGCAACAACACATTGCTCAAGCGATATCATACCCATAACAACCTCGATACAAATTTCACATGAAACTTTAATGTTGCACACTTCTAAAGTTATTCTATTGCATTCAGATTAAAAAATACACCATTTAAATGCATGAATATAACTTTGAATTCCATACAAACAATATATTCCATCATTTCCAAGTCCTCAACATACACGTATACTTCAATACATACAAAAATACTATCTTATCAATTCATATCACCCATTCATCCAATCAATCCTAATATTATTGAAGTGTATTAAATCCCCTTATTTGGATTGAAGTTTTTTCTTTAATTTAAAATGATCTTTAAAGCCTTTTAATCAACTTTATCAACTCACGTAAGCCTTCAAATGTTCAATCATACACATGCAACACCTCCCTTTCACATATTCTAAAAGAAAAAAAGAATTAAAACTTAGATAGAATGATTTTTACTAATAAAACCAAATTTTCATCAATCCAACTCAGTTTACTTCTATTCAGAAGTAGACTTTAGTCTAACTCAACCTTATAAAATCAACTTAGAATGTGAGATTTGCACTCATTTATATATTATGAAATACATTTATCTCTAGTATGTGAGATCTCCAACAACTTCATCAGCTTTATAGGATCTAATTTGGTAAGGAAACTAGAATTAAAAATTCATTTGTTGTGATAGAGAGAATGTAAAAAAAAAAACATTTTTTAAAAAACCTAAAAGTTTTAAAATAAATTAAGGGAGGATGATAACTTTTATTTATACTTATTGTAAATTATTTATTTAAAATCTATTAATAAAATATTATTGGGTTTACATCATCCAAGTTCTGAAGCCTATCAAAATTAAAAGCATTAATTAGTAGTTAAAAAGTGTGGATGAATTAAAAACATATAATATGATTTATGTTTCCATTGATGCATTTAAAAGGATTGATAAATAGAATATTCTCTTCACTAAAGACATGGTTGTATGTTTCATCCCGTGTTCTTCTAAGAACATGCTTCTCATTATAACACAAAATGTACTTGGTTAACTTTGTTACCTCCTTTGAAAAACAGCATACAACAATTATTTTCTCAACCTCGATTATAAACCGTAAACTACCAACCAAACAGAGGTTTCAAGTTGAATGCTTCAATAGTCAGAGTAATTATTTACCGTCTTTATTTATGACAATGTCTAATAATAAGGTTTATAAAGTTTGCAACTCAACGTATATTTTTTAATGCACTTAGTTCGTACCTAGCTAATGCCTTTTCATTAATGCTTATTTTAAGGGCTGTTTATTCTTTTGGTAAAGTTGATTCTAAAGCCGGGCTATGCTTTAAAGATAAACTTGAGTGATAAGAATATAGGGTCGTTCACAATATCAAAATACAATAGTGGATAAAAAAAGCTACTTATACACTCCATAATGGGTTCTGCATCTTTAACTTATGCTTAGTTTGGTCCATCCATATTTGTTAATAATTTCTTTTTTCGACCGATTAATTATTCAAAAGATTACATAAAGAGACTCGGAATTAATGTAGGGATAATGTTAAGCTTATTAGGTTAAGTAGTAGGTGGGGTTCTTCCTAATCACACATTTTTTTACGACTAGTATTTTAATAACTGATATGTTTTTATCTTAGTATAAAATTAAAAAAATCGTATTAATCAAATTACATTTAGAAAATCTTGGAAGTTAAAGAAAATTTATATATATGTGTGTGTAAATTATCTCCTAAATAATGTTGAATTATAAGACATATTTAGTATATTTTTTTAAGAAGTGTTTTGTTTTTTTTTACAGATTTAGTTAGATTTTCATATTTTTGTATTTTTTTTTATGGAATAAGACATATTATTTTTCATTTTTGGAATATTAGGGTAACTGCTATGTCAGATTTCACGGCATGCGTTTTGTAAAAAGAAATAGTAATTTTTGTTTAGAAATATATATATTAATCACAATGCATTTTTTCAATAGAATCAAACTGCATTGAAGTTTTATTTAAGTATCTGATACAAGAAAATGCCAAAAGAGTTGGAATCACAACGATCTGAACATGCGTCCAAACAACTTTAAATTACAAAGCCAGGTTTCAGGTTGATCGATGGCACATTGAAGAATAGAAAAAGCATCTATTTGTAGGCTCAAAAAAGAATAAAATCTTATGGACTGCATCACACACTGTTTCTTAGAGAGAAAGAGACGAGACATGGCCATTTTCTTTCTCACTGAAAAGATGTGGAAGTTTTACGTGAGCTCAGAAAGTTGAAGCCCATTTTTCCACTAATTAATAACGTAGAACGAATAAAACGGTTTCATTGGAACTTTTCTTTATTTCATTGCTTTTTTTACGTCCATATTTATATTAGATTAATTTTTTTGTTTTATTGTTGAAAAAAAATATTTTTTTGTGATATTTTTATGTTAAAATACTTTTTTTAAATACTAACGTGAAAGAAAATTAATTTTAATGTATTATTGTTGTTTAAATATCATTAATCAATTACTATAAATACGAAATTAAAAATTGTTATTATAAAAATGATATAAATTAATGATTAGATAATAACATGAACAAACTCTTTTTACTATAAATATATTCTAATTTAACTCTTTTTTTTAGTTTTATGATTAAAAAGTAAATTATTTTTTCTACTGATTTCAAAGAATAAATTATTTTACCCAAACAACTTCATAATTCAAATTTTTTATAATTCCATTGTAAAGTTTTAAAATTGATTACTAATTCAACTTAGGTGAATTAATATTTACAAAGGAATGAGTTGTTTTCTTTAAATTGAGATATTTATTATAAGAAAACAAAATTTATGCTTTACAGAATGTTAGGGTAAAATAACACAAACAACATCCAATTCAGAGGTAATGTATTGGTTTATCTTTGTAATAAGAAAGTTATATTATCGTTTTATTAAACTAATTCACTATATTTCAAAATTTTATACGCTCTAAAAAATTAAATAAAAACGTAACAAAAAAAAGATTTTTGAGTTGTCCAAGATCTCCTACATCATATGTGAAATTATATAACAAGAAATACCTTTATCATTTTATTGAAGAACAAACACACTCAAGAGCTTAAAAATGAAGAATAATATTAGGTAGACAAGTTATAGAATTAGATAAGAAGGAAAAAAAAGATATAAAGGTGGTCTTTAATATAAATCACTCAATCAATAATCTTATAACAGCAACCGATTGATTTTCTTTCAATTATAAAGTTCTTAACAAATATTTAGAATAATTTTTAAATTTAATCTTTAAAAAAATTAAAGATTAAATCAATTGTTCTTGTATAACCAATAATTTCACATTATTTAAAGTCAAGTTAATGACACACATTTTTTTCTCAATAAGACATTTTTAAAAATAAAATCGTGATATTATTTTGAGTTTCAAAATAGACCATACTTTAAATGCAGTGATTAATTCAAAAAATGTTATCTTAATGAATTTTATTAATAAAAACGATACCATGTTCCCAAGACAAACCATTTTTCCTTAACCTTCAATGATAAGTTTGTTCCAATATACTCCATAATTCCACATTAATAAGGAATTGATGTTAAAATTTTGATGCATTAAAACTATTTTTATTATAAAATTTAAAATTCAATTCGAACTGATAGAAACATTTTAAAATAAATTTTTATGTAATCCATAAAATCAAATATATATACAAAATTAAATATGGAGAGATCACTTGCAACTTAACCACAACAAAAACTACATTTCAAGAATAGAGCGAATATTTATGATAATGCACTAAACTCAAAACATTAAACATGTAAACTTGAAAAATGTACTGATTTTAAACAAATCAAATCACAATTTTTTTTAAATTACCATTTTACTTCATACATTTAAACGAAAAACACATTTACATAATGAATAGTTAATTATAGACACACAATTACCTATTAAATAATAAATTCAAAAGGACACCCTAAAACTTCCTCCCATAATCAAAAGGCAAGGTTTTGTTTTGTTACATAACAAGATGATCGGTTTTATTTCGTTCACTTGCTCCATTATTAATTAGGAACAAACATTAAATTAAGAGTGAAAACAAGATGATCGGTTTTATTTTGTTCACTTGGTCCATTATTAATTAGGAACAAACATTAAATTAAGAGAGAAAAAAAGAAATGAAAACAAAATATTGGTTGATCTTTATTCCAAGAATGTTAGTAGCTGTGGGCATTGATCGATATTCTTGATTGAAGATAGACTACCATACCTCATAGTACTCCAAGGTACTGTACTAACATCTCTGTGTCTGAATACCAGTTTCATGTTAATGTCAGAGTGTGCCAAAGGGGCTGCACTGCTACGATGGGGCTCCACCCCAATATTCAATACACTGTTCCTTTTCTTATAACTATATATATTATTATTATTATGATAATATTATTTTATTAAAAAAATAATTAAGATTGAAGATCACATATTTATAATATTTTTTTATAATATATTAATGAATATAAGGTTTAAATTTTATTTCTATCAATTATATATTTTAACAAAATTTATTGAATTTAAAAGATTATTTATAAATAAATATATAGTCTCGTATACAATTTAATAATTTCAATGAGTAGATTTTGGAAGTTTGATTTACACTTAAAAATCAATTTTTAGTTAAGCAGATATATTTAAGGAACAGTGGTGTTAAGAGATATTTTTCGTATTAAATATTCAATCTTTTTACCTCTGAGTTGGTAATTCCATTAAAAGTTCTATGCATAGGCCATCTCGTTAAATTTGTGTTGTTCCTAAGCCCTAAGGGTCTGAGGCTAAGCCATTATTGAAAATGGGCAACAACACAGCTTTACTCAACAACTGTCATCTAAATTACCTTCCTCTCTGACACTTTCCTTCATAGCAATCAATGGGTCTGAGTATATAAGTGGGGAAGGAGAAGGACAGAAGGAGTTAGATGCATGCAATGAATGACCATTTTCTATGATCAATGCTCTAATTAAAGGTCCATTACCGTGTAAATTCTCTCAACGTCTGCATTTAGGCTTACGTATGCAAACAAATATTTGTTAAAATCTACCACTTTATATTATTGCACACAATGTCCTTTGAGTCCTTAGCATATGTATGATTGTTTCACCGACACAAGAGGCACCTCTTTTTATCATTATTCTTTTAAAAGTTTGATTTCCTTCTAGTAAAGGTCTCTGGATTTCGAATATCAATCTCACCTAATACTTTCATACACTTTGCTATTGGATAAACTTGAGCCTACAACAAATATAAATAATAAGATTTATACCATGATTGCATGATTCCATTATCTAAAAGCTTTCAGCCACGCATGTACACGTCTATGCCCTCTTTTTTCCTTTTTCTAGTTCTTTATTCTCCAATTTGTACTTAAATTCATGTATATTAGAGTGGTTGGAGAAGTTTGAGAGAGGAATGAAAAAGTCGCTCTTTCTGGTGAAAAGATTTGAAAGAGGTGTGGGCTTCGGAAGGTTGGGAAATAAGTTTTGAAGATGGATTCAAGTGAAAAGTTGGTGATGGAAATAATATTTCTTTATGTGAGAATAGTTGGCTAGGTTGTGATGCGTTGAAGAGAGTCTTTTTGAGACTGTTCTCTCTCTGTTCAGCCAAAGATGCAAAGGTGGCAGAGCTTGGGTCTTGGACTAATGGTGTTTGGGTTTGGCATTTAGTCTGGCGAAGACCTTTTTTCGAATGGGAGAAGCCTTTGGTGAATTAGTTGTGCCAGATTTTGCATGATGTTAGGTTGATTTTGGGAGAGGCGGATAGTTGGGTTTGGAAGGTTGCGGGTCTTAAGACATATTCATGTTAGGAGGGATCGTGAGGTGGAACTTTCTCCGGTATTCAGTAAGTTATGGGGGTGTAAAGTCGTGTCTTCTGCTTTATTTACTGCTTGGAGGATGCTTGCGAATAAGATTGCTACTAGGGTCAATTTGGAAAGGCGTGAGGTGATGGTTAAAAATTCTTTATGTTGTTCGTGTGGGAAGGAGGAAGAATCTTACCGCCATTTGTTTTTCGATTGCAGTTTTTCTTGGCGAGTTTGGTTTTTTTGCTATGAGTGACTTGGAGTGTCGTTTGTGTCTCACATTGATCCTATGTCAAACTTTGTTCAATTAAGGATGAGCCAGTCTTCAAATTAGGTTAATGATGTGTGGAGTACAATTTGGGTTGGGGTTGTGAGTGAAATCTGGAATCACAGGAATTTTATCATTTTCAAAAGGGGTGTGGTTGATGTGTCAGAAGTGTTTGAAATGGTGCAAGTAAAGGTTTGGTCTTGAGTTTATGTAAAATCTCGTCCTGCTTCGTTTTCCTATTCTAATTGGTGTTTGGAATAACTTATAAAAGATTAATAAATATGAGGGTTAAGGATTGATACCAAACTTAGCTGACGTATCTCTTAATTACTTATACATATAGTTTCTTATTTGTCTATTTATCTAAATAGATTGCAGAGGATACAGGACAATAAGTTTGATTTGATCACAATGTTTACTAGAAAATTGGTTGAGGATCTAGGATTAAATTTTTGGAGATACTTGGATAGGTGATAAAAAGCTTTGTATTAGGTTTTCTAGGTTATATATACTCTCTCATATGAAAGATAAGTCAATAAGTCATTTTGGGAGATGGACAATAAATGGATGAGAATGGAACCTGAGGTAGAAGAGGGAATGATTTGAGTGAGAGAAAATCCAATTAGTTGATTTGATTATGTGTTTAGCATAATAATTTGTGTCTAAGGTCCGAGAAGATAAATGGGTATGGAGAGACTTAGTGGAGTAGGAGTATACTCTAAAATTTTGTCTATAATAAATTGAAGAAAAATGTCAAAGGACCAATTTTGACATATACTCTGAACTATGGAGTTTAAAGGCATTGTCATCTACATAATGTTTTGCTTGGAAGGCACTAATGAATAGGGTACAAACAAAGGTTAATCTAGGTAAGAGAGAAGTAAATTTATGCAACACATTATGTGAAAATAACCAAGTTCCTAATTTTTATGTTCTATCAGTGGTATATAATACTTGGTTCTTAAAATAACCAAGTAAGAATGCATGAATGATAATAAATATGCACATGTTTCAATTTTATAGGATAAATTTATTTTACTTTTTAATATATATACATAATTTTTTTTCAACAGTGGCATGAAAGTAAATGTTAATCACAAACAAATAAAAGTCAATATGGTAACAGGATTTAGAAAATGATAACTACCTTGTGTAAAATTTAACTTTTCAATGCATTATCATTTTAGCCATTTGCTTGGAGAAGATCTTGGACCATTGAAAATAAAGGAGTTGCAGACTCTTGAGAAACAACTTGAAGGGGCATTAGCACAAGCTACACAAAGCAAGTAGCAAGTTGTGTACATATTTATAATTTTGTCTTTTTCTTGTTCTCCTACTTTTCTCTTTTCTTTTTCTTTTTTCTTGATCTTTGGCTTTCTTGTTGTTACTTTATTTTAATGATTACAACTTTTATTATTTTGATATAAATTGAAGTATGTAACTTGTACATTTGAAATATTAATATTATATACATTCTTCTTAGTTACAAAATGTCACATTTTAAAGTTTTGTTATGAAATATAAATGCATAACATAATTTACAAATATTATTGGATTTGAATAAATGAATAACCAAAATGTCAAATTATTAATGTGGTTTACATGTGCAATTATGTTTTAAACCATTTTGGAAATGTTGTCTAATGTGTAATTTTATAAATATATCAATAATTTAAAAATTATAAAATGTTGTTTAATGTATTTCATAATTTTCCACATTAAAAAAGTTTTCTTTAAAAATATAGACAACATGTGAATAAGTGTTGTCTAAAAAGACAAACAACATGTAAATAAGCATTGCCTAAACATTATAAGGAAAACGTTGCCCGAAATTGTTCTCCCAAAAAAATTGTTTATTCTACCAATATGCTACACTTAATATGTATTACTTAAAAGATAGACAACATGTAAATAAGTATTGTCTTTTAAAATGACAACATTTTATAAAATGTTGCCTAAACAATAGGTAACACTGAAAACATGTTGCCTAAACATATAGGTAAAAAAACGTTCCTAATTTATTTCCTGAAAAACGTTGTCTATTCTGTTAATATAAGACGACGGATGCAAAATAGTGTTGCCTAAACCTAAGTCATGTTTGCATATTTCACGTCTGAAAAATGTTGTCAAATTGTTGCTTAAAGTTAAGGCAACACTTTTCTTACTTTACGCAACGTTTTTTAGTTGTTGTGTAACGTAAAAAAAAATGGTGTAATGCATATGAATAAAATAACATTGCATAACTTAACTTGCATCAAACTATCTAATCTAGATTTGCATTCACTTTCCAAGCAACTAATCATACTCCAATAGCACGCAACTGATAATGGGTTGACTACATTTCAGGAACCGCCAAACACTTACAATTATCACCCTCCAGTAGGGTTAAATTTCAAGGTATTACAGTAAATGAAAATGAATATTCCTTGTCTGATGTGATGCTTTAATGTAGTGTACATAATCGCACGTAATCGTAATGAAGAAAGAGAGGTTTTGATGAACCCTAATTGTAGAGAAAAATAAATATATAAGAAACTTTTATTCACTTTTATATTAGAGAGTAAAATACATGGTGTATATATAAGAAAAAGATTAAGACCTAGCTGAAACAGAAAAGGAAAGTTGGGCCAAACAAACAAAGCCCAATAATTTAAAATAAAAAATTAAATATATTAACACCCCCTCAAGCTGGGGAGTAGATATTTGTCAGGCCCAGCTTGGATTTGAGAGTAGAGAATTGTGCGGAAGCAAAGGGCTTGGTGAATATGTCAGCAACTTGCATTGCATAAGTAATGGGCAATAGTTTGAGGAGACCAGAGTTAAGTTTTTCACGAACTAGGTGACAATCAATTTCGATGTGCTTGGTTTGTTCATGAAAAACTTGATTGGAAGCTATTTGAAGGGCAGATTTGTTGTCACAGTACAGGGTTGCAGGCTAGGAGAGAGGAAGATGTAAATCCTGAAGGAGGTAAGACAACCATTGTAACTCACATGTGGTGGTGGCAAGGGCTCTATACTCGGCTTCAGAGGAGCTGCGGGAGATAGTTGGCTGCTTCTTTGATTTCCATGATATTAGGGAGTCTCCTAAGTAGATGGAATATCCAGTGACAGATTTGCGTGTGGTAGAACATGTTGCCCTGTCAGAGTCACTAAAACCACAGAGGTGAAGTGAACTAGTGTGAGAAAAATATAGTCCTTCACCAGGGGTGCCCTTGAGGTAACGCAAAGACGTGAGACAGCTTGTTGATGATGACTTGTGAGTGCAGATATGAATTGGCTTAAATTGTGGACAACGAAGGCGAGGTTTGGTCGCGTGTTGGTTATGTAAATTAGACGTCCAAGGAGTCTTCTGTATTGGGAAGTGGCATCAGCATCGAGAGGTGAGCCTTGGTCGGGAGAGAGACGGGAGGTGTGAGTCATAGGAGTGGCCACAGGTGAAGAGTCAAGCATGCCAATTTCTTGAAGGAGATCAAGAGTATACTTGCGTTGACTTAAATGAAGACCAGTACTGTTGCGAGCAATTTCCAGTCCCAAAAAGTAAGTGAGATTACCTAAATTTTTTATCTTGAAGTGATGGTGAAGGGATGCAGTAACTGTATTGATTTCCTTCGTGTCATCACCAGTTAAGACCAAGTCATCAACATAAACAAGAATAACAGTGAGTTTATTATTATTATATTTAAGAAAAAGATAGTGATCAGCAACATAAATAGAGTAATTATTTGATAAAAGGAAAGTAGAAAGTTTGGCGTACCATTGGCGACCAGCTTGACGAAGGCCATACAAAGACCGTTGAAGCTTGCAAACATGCTGGGGAGAAGGAAGAGAGAGGCCAGGTGGGGGGGTCATGTATACCTCTTCATGGAGATCACCATGAAGAAATGCATTATTGACATCAAGTTGTTTTAAAATCCAATTTTTGGTAGTGGTAATAGCAAGGAGAAGGCGGAGGGTAGTGAGTTTAGCAACATGTGCAAAAGTGTCTAAGAAATCAAGTCCTTCAAGTTGGGTGAACCTTTAGGCAACAACTCTAGCTTTGTGGCGCTCAACAGTGCCATCAGAATGGTATTTGATTTTATATACCCATTTACAACCAATAGTTTTCTTTCCTGGAGGGAGAGGGGTAAGTTGCCAAGTATTGTTAGCAACAAGAGCTTGAAGCTCATCTTGCATGGCAGATTGCCAAGAAGCATGTTTGGAGGCTTCGTTATATGTTTGAGATTCAGGATGAGAATTGATAGAGGAAATAATATTTCTAAAATTGGAAGATAAGGAATTGTAAGACAAGTAATTATGAATAGGATATCTACTACTTACAGTGTTGGTTGCAGTGTGGAAATCTGCAAGATAGGCAGGTTGTCAGTGAGGACGAGCTGATCTTCTTGGAAATTAGGGTTAGATTCTTCCTGGAGATGCAGGCGGTGATAATTCTGATGGAGGTGCAATGTTGGATGCAGGAGCAGAGGCACTATTTGTTGGAAAGTCATAGGATAATGAGGCTGGTGGAGGGACAGTATTGGGTGCAGGAGTAGAGGCACATGGCTCGACAGGAGGTGCAGTATCAGAAAAAAAAAATCAAAAGCAGAATTATATGCATTAGAAATAGGGAGAGATAAAGTGTTAGGGTCCTTAGGCAAGCCACTGTCCAATTTATATGGAAAGTGGTTTTCATGAAAGATTACATGTCTTAATATCTCTATGCTATGAAACTTTAAATTTAAGATAATATAACCTTTTGTATTTTGCGGGAAGCCAAGAAAAATACCTTTGATAGATCTATGATCTAAGTTTTTCCTATGTGCAGTAATGGTACTAACATAACAGAGACAACCAAACACTTTTAGAAAGGAAATGTCATATAGTTTTCCAAACAACTTTTCATGAGGAGTGATGTTATTAAGTAATGGAGTAGGAATAACATTTATTAAGAAAACAGCATGATTTACAGCAAATTCCCAAAAAATATGAGGAAGATTTGCTTGAAAAAGTAAAGCCCGGGTTACATTTAGTATGTGTTGATGTTTACGTTCTACAATGCCATTTTGTTGTGGTGTTTCAACACAAGATTTTTTATGTATAATTCCCTTTGAAGCATAAAAATTGACATAGCAAACTCAACACAATACGAATCGTTTTGATATTAGTTTTGAAATGATTTTGAACGAAAACAGTGAAGTTAATGATGTGCTGATGCACTTCAGATTTGTTATGCAGCAGAATAACCCAAGTATAACGCGAGTAATCATCAACAATAGTCAAGAAATAACGAAAACCTTGCATAGAAATTATGGAACATGGTCCCCAAATATCAAAGTGTACAAGATCAAAAATAGCAGAGGTAACAGTATTACTTAAAGTGAAAGGAAGTTTTCTCTGTTTTGCACGACTACAAGTGTCACATACATGATGAGTATCAACAGTAATAAAAGAGTATTGTTTGCTTAAGACATGTAATCTTTCATGTGAAGGGTGTCCTAGTCTATAATGTCATAGTGTTTTGTCTGTGATATTACAATTAATAAAAGGAGCAAAACAATGCGATTTAGAACGACTAGAAGCAGGCAAGGTAGTCACAAGGTACAAGCCAGCGGTGGCTTTAACTGTACCAATCCTCTCTTGGGTGAGATTGTCTTGTATAATGTAGTGGGTTGAAGTGAAAGTTAAAGTGCATTTAAGTTGGTGTGTGAGTTTAGAAACAGATATTAAGTTTAATTGAAAATGAGGCACGTATAACACATCAGACAAATAAAACTTATCAGAAAAACGTACTAAACCAGAATATGTGGCATAAACAGTTTGGTCATTTGGAAGACTAACTAAGACACTATTTACCAGAAGGAAAACCCACTTTGCGAAAACAAGCAGCCTTAGTATGACCATATTTACCACAAAAATTGCATGTAATAGTGTGACTATTATTAAGACTATGAAGACTAGGGTTTTCATTAAACATTGCCTAAAATATTTTTAAAACCAATCAAGATTTTGAAAGAGAACATAAAAAAATAACCAAGAACAGCAAAGAGGGAAATAAAAATCAGAGAGAAGCGCAACAGAACTCTTCATTCGAAGAGCTCTGATACCATATTACAGTAAATGAAGATGAATATTCCTTGTCTGATGTGATGCTTTAATGTAGCGTACATAATCGCACGTAATCTTAATGAAGAAAGAGAGGTTTTGATGAACCCTAATTGTAGAGAAAAATAAATATAGAAGAAACTTTTATTCACTTGTATATTAAAGAGTAAAATACATGGTGTATATATAAGAAAAAGATTAAGACCTAACTGAAACAGAAAGTTGGATCAAACAAACAAAGCTCAATAATTTAAAATAGAAAATTAAATATATTAACAGGATGCATAGTGAGAGATGTCACGATATATCCATATTTTGTAACCTACTCCAACCTGACGCAACAATTTCTTATACACAAATAACACTCTTTAACATTGGAGGAATTGTTTAGTTAATGACATCTTTTAAGCATCATATTAAAATTCTTATTTAAGTGTAATCTAATTTTTTATCAATTTTTGGGATAAACATTTTTCGTTCTCTATTATCGAGACCTTGCTTCCCAAAAATATTGTTAGAGCATCCCAAATACTCTATTGTTTAATATATTTATTTGTTCTTTGTTGGAAAAAAATGTATTAACAAAACCTAGTGATTTGTTTTTTAATAACTATATTTTTTCCTATTACAAAACGTTAATATTGTGAATATTTAAAAAAAAAATCTTTTAGAATTGACAACTTATAATAACTAAAGAGTTACATTTATTCTTAATAACCAAATTCATTAAACTCATTAACTAGCTGATTCAATCTAGACAATTATATAAAATGCTTCTAATTAGATTTCTTATATAAAACAAAGCATGATATTTCAAGCATATAAATTTAATCAGTAACATACCACATATATATATATATATATATATATATATATATATATATATATATAAAATGAAGTTTGTCGTGTGCTCCTTGTACACGATAATCCCTTTGTTCCCAAATGCCTTTTTTTTATAAAAAAAAACTCGTTTTTGTACAAATTCACTTAGCGGATTTTATTTATCCGATCTCAAAAAGTAAATTATGCATCTTTTAAGAGTTTTCTTCATGTGTATGAGTAAATATAATTCGCTGGACAATTCAAAGTATTCAATTCAGATAAATAAAGATGAACAAGTTTAATGCAGTCAACAAATAGTCAAAAAGTTAAGTTCTTTTAGTTATTTCTTTACTCAATTTTTTTATAAATTTTTATTCTTATATCATCATCAAATGCTCAAAAATTAATAATGTACCAAAACTTACTTCTTTATATTTTTCCTATAAACCTTCTATCACAACTATTACGAAGTGGACTTTAAGTCTAACTCAACCCCATAAAACCGGCTCAATGGGGTGAGGTCTGCACCCATTTATATATTATGAAATGTCCTTATCTCTAGTCGATGTGGGATCTCCAACACACCCCCCTCACGCCGAGAGTGATAGATAGAAGCTCGTGCGTGGGACTATATATTTTGGGTGATCCGATAGCGGCCCGATAGCGGGTGGCACGATAGGCCCAACAAATATTCGCTAGGATAGGCTTTAAATGGCTCTGATACCATATTACGAAGTGGACTTTAAGCCTAACTCAACCCCATAGTGGCACCAGAATCAATAATCCAAGATTCTTTTATAGAAGATAGTGAAGAGAGAAACTTACCTGTTGAAGAATGCTCAGTATTGGGGATTTCATCCGTAGAGATGGTGCCGACTTGATTAATTTGAGTGTGAGGGGCAGGATCCTCAAGGTTTTGCTGACGCAAAATGTTGGTAAGGAATTGGCACTGTTGTGATGTAAGTTGAATCCCCTTTACATCCTGTTCTTTAGGAAAAAGCTCAGAAAAAGTGTCAGTAGTAATCATATTATTGGCTTGGGATGTCCAATTGGTGAATTTGTAGCCAGGAGGGAACCCATGCTTTTTATAACAGGTGTCAACAGTGTGGCCAAGACGATTACAAAAAGTGCAGACTTTTCTAGTAAAAGAAAACTTTGAGGTTTTAACATTACCAGAAGAAAAACCCACTTTGCGAAAACAAACAGCCTCAGTATGACCATATTTACCACAAAAATTGCATGTAATAGTGTGACTACTATTAAGACTATGAAGACTAGGGTTTTCATTAAACATTGTCTAAAAGATTTTTAAAACCAATCAAGATTTTGAAAGAGAACAGAAAAAAAAAAAAATAACCAAGAACAGCAAAGAGGGAAATAAAAATCAAAGAGATCGAAGAGCTCTGATACCATATTACGAAGTGGACTTTAAGCCTAACTCAACCCCATAAAACCGGCTCAATGGGGTGAGGTCTGCACCAATTTATATATTATGAAATGTCCTTATCTCTAGTCGATGTGGGATCTCCAACAACAACTTTGTCATTAATTTGCAATTGAAGTCTTATACTTTAAAGAGGAAATATTGTGTAAAAGTTAAAAAATATTAGAGATAATTTTTTGTATATGCTTTTATAGTTTTAAAAATAATGTATAAAATATTAAAAATATATTAAAATTTAATTTTCAAAATTATTAAGTAATTTAATATTAAAAGAAATATTGTGATAAACACTCACCCTATTTGTATTCATCTCTTATATCTTTGTTAATTGTGTTTTATCTATTAGTTAATGTTTATAATTCAAAATAAATTATTATGTTGTTAAAAATAAATATTAAAGATAATTTTTATTAAAAAATATATATTATTTATTTATTTATTTTAAAAATACAGTATAAAAATAAACACATATTATTAGTATAGATAAAACAACTTTATAAGTTAACTTCAAAATTTCTTGAGCACTGGTAGCATTATGTATCAAACATTGAATGTATGATAGTTTATTATATTATTGTTCAATATTATGTTTTTTACTCTTATATTCTATTTTACTGGTTAAATATATCGTATTCTGCAGAGATATTAAATTTATAATCAATTTGCAAAATTGAAAGAAAAAAAATTGGTTAGAATATCAAACCATGTAAATTCTAGGTTAACTCTTTTTTTAATTTATATCTTTATAATCAATGAAAACACTTTACTGATATTTAATTATGTTAATGAAACTTATCTATAAGGATGTTTAATTTAATTGGTGTATAAACATGTATTTAATTCTTACTCATGAATTTTTATAAAACTTCTCTCAATATATTTTAATATCATCTTTATAATAATCACATAAAGAAAATATTTAAACTTTACTTCTTATCAATTTCGGTCTAACTAACACTAAAAAAAATATTAAATAAAAAATAATTTTAAAATTTATTCATAATTTTTTTAGAACATCTCAAACATTTTGATCATGGATCCTTTTATACAAATTGAGGTAGTTTAAGTGCGACAGGTTTATCCTCTTGGAAAAGGTCATTTAGATTGGGCAAAGTCCGTGAATGGTAAGAGTTAGTACAGGTTTTTGAGACTTATAAAGCCAAGCCTAATGAGGCATAATGCTCCAAAGGGCTAATTTTGTTTTTTAGTTTATTCTCTATTTTTCATCCCTCCTTGCTCGTCAATCAGATCCAACTGGAAAACACTATTTTAGTACAAACCATAGATCATAGCATTTATAATATTGAGCCTATTCAGTATGCTTCTACTAAGCCACCCCAAATACCCTTACAACCCTTTTCTTGACTTTTCTTTCGAGTATAAAACCTCTCTCCTCAGCAAATTTGTTTGTTTCGATTTTTAATTGAAAAAATTGTAAGTTATGATAATTTAATATAAGAGGAATTTATTTTGATGGGGGAATGTGTGTCATGTGTGGGTCTGAGTTAGAGACGACTAAGTACCTCTTCTTTATGTGTAAAGTGACTTCTAAAGTGTGGTATATGACTCATGTTTGGGCTCGTAGGTTATTTGTATATTGTGACAGTGCTATACGACATTTTTAACAATTTGATTTCAAGGATCTTAACTGCATGGGAAATAATGACTGGAGGTGTATGTGAATGGTTATTATTTGAGGAATTTGGAATCATAGAAATAGAATAATTTTTAACCTGGTTGAAATTTTTATTGTGACCCAAGTTTAGGGTGGATATGAGTAAGCAATAAATTTTCAGACAAAGTTCTCTTACTCTGATTGGTGTATTAGTGTATATGCATGCTTAAAATCTTTACATTGATGGCTAATAGTCTCATTTTCTTACCATATGTGTTTGCTTTTGTTTTGGATGAGAGGACACAATCGTAGATATAGGCAAAGTCATTGGTGATGCACACGGTGTTGTAGGCATGCTATTTAGCAAGGAAGCATCATGCATTTTTTGTAGTCATTATGTTTTAGTTATAGTATGACTATGTATTATGTTTTTTGGTCAATGACTAGGTAATTATGTATGATGTTGTATATGTATAGGTTTCTAATTTTGGCACCTAAGAGAATATTTTATATGGATTGGAGTACCCCTAATACTCCTAGTACTCCCATTTATATTATTTTTTATTGTTGATAAAAAAAAATGTTTTCTTGATAGGTTTGTCTCGTCTCTTAACAACTTCTTCTACTACAAGAAAAACATGATGTTTCGTCGATCAAAAACGGACGCGAATGAGCAAAAACCAACGCCTAAACGTCGAATTTACGTGGGCCAACAATCTGACGAAAAAATTGTGGAAGCAAACGAACATTTTTGTCGAGCAACGAATGCTACGCACATTGCATGGGCCAAGCCGACGAAAAATGGACAAAAATTTCGTCGGCCAAACCGACGTAAAAGGGATGCAATATCGCCGGTTTATGTGTGCGTCAAACTGACGCAAATGTATAAAATCACCTATGCACCAGTTTGACCAGTGAACTGGAAAAAAAAATTTGCATGGCCCATGCAAAGCATAAATTAATTAATATAAAAAAAATAAAAGCTTAAGTAGGCTTGGTCGACGCATGAATGACAGCAAAAAGAAAACATTTGTTTTTTGTTCTAGCCATTTTACATTGTAAGACAACAAATACCAAACCAATCAAATTCAAAATTTAACATAACAAATTGCTATCATTCACATCACATTCACAATACAAAAAACATTCAAATAGTTAAACAAAACCATTCAGATAATTTCATCCAAATATTCAAAGTGAATATGAATACATCAAAAAACAAAACTTAAAATTAAAAGTGTACTTTAGAATTTAACTAAGAGTACTAAAACTTAAAATGTTGAATAATTCAATTACATAAAAAGAATGCAAATGAAAATATAAATGGATCCCATAGGGATGTGATGAGTGAAAACCTGTAAAAAAAATACAAACAATGTGAATAAATAAATGTAAATAAATAAAATACTTAGTATATAATAAAAATGTGAAATAATTAAACTTACAATCTGGGATGAACTTTAAGGGATAGACTGGTCATCGTGTTCTACATCATACTGCAAGAATTGAAGGCCTTAAACAAGAGGGGGGTGAATTGCTTTTAAACGTTTTTCAGAAAGTTTGAAGGTATGAAGAAAGTCAAAGAAGAATCACAGTCAAAGGAATGAGAGAACACAAGTTATAAAACAATTTTAGTTGAATACCAGAAATTCAACCGGTTGTTTCTACGATTCAACCGATCTTTTTATTAACAGTGAATAAAAACAACTAAAACAGGTATAAAAGAGTTTAGGGAGAGAAAGAATCACATAAACAATTTTATATTGGTTCACTCCTACGCCAAGAGCTACATCCAGTACCCAGAAACCTTTGGGTATCCACTAAGTAATCAAAAACCAGATTACAAGCACACAACCACCAAAGAAATGATCTTGATCCTCTCAAGAACATACACTTCCTTAGGCACACCACAAATCAGAAAATCCTCTCACTCTGTGAAAACCAGTACTTACAGAATTACAAAATAAAGAAATAAATAGGATTGATCACATCTGGTACAAATCAAATCAAAGTACACATAAAGTCCTACTTCACTCTTAGAAAAATATCCAAAGCCTTAAGCAATCTTGGAGAAAACTTGATTTCACAAACTGATCTTGTAAGTGTTAATGATAGGAGCGTAAAACAAAACATTTATACTCCAAGAAGCAGTTGACAACATTTCTTGTAAAAGCCAAATCAGTTCCAAATCATTTAAAGCAGATTTAACTAACTTAACAAAATTCTGTTAAGAAAATTCAAAAAACAAACGATTGTATTATCGAAATAACCAATTGAATTGGTTTGATAGCAAAGTCAACCAAACTCAAACTTGCTAAAACCAGTTTCAAAAATCATAAGTATGAAACAACCGATTGAAACGATAAAACTACTGGTTATTTTGCTGCTTCTTCATAAAACAATCTTTTCAAAAGGATTTGAAATAAACCAGCTTTGGATTCTAACTAAGAGTGAATTAACAAATTCAAACTACCCCAAAACTCACACAACTAAGCTACAATCAGCCTTCAAGCAATCCATGAAGATTTGGAGTTATCAAAGCTCTTGTTCAACAATCTCCCCATATTTGATGAAGACAAATCTCTGGTTTGCTTTGTTGAGATTTGTTTGAATTTGATAGTACCTGCAAAACAATCAAAACAACAGTACCAGAGAGTAATTTCATCCAGAATCTCTTACACCATTGAACCAGTTTTCACTATGTGATTTTCACAAAGAAAATCAGCAAAATCAGTCTGAAAACCAGTGTAAGTGAGTGTGAGAATCAGAGTTCCTGCACAACTATATATCAACAATTAAAACAGTTATAAACAACAGTAAATCAGCAACCAAACCAACATATTCTCCCCCTATTTGTTTCAGAAATAGAGTAAGAGATTATAAAAACAGTTTAACAATATAGAATTTTAAGCAAAATAAACCATACAAATATATAAAATTGTTCATCTTAAACCCAGCAAATTTAAAAGACATAAAACATAAGCAGGTCTTCAATCATCTTTCCTATACTGGAGTTCAAAGAGTTGATTCTGGACAACTTCAATTTGCTCATCAAGATCCTGAAAACAAGATACACAAAATTCATGATGGCTCATTTGTTCATCTGCAAAGTTGTTCATTCTACTCAACATCAACCTCTCAAAGAATGACATGGATGTGATGCGTTCACCCATGTTTCCAGCACTTTGTCCAACTTCATAAGCACCAACACCATCTCCTCCAGCTTCCATTTCAGCATACCTTCGGTAGCAGCAACATGAGGTTGATCTTCATTCTCATCTTCAGCATGTGCACCACTTGATGAGCCAGCATGATCACCACCTTTACCAACCCACTTTCCATTAACTTTGATGAATCCCATCCTACTTACGGACCCATTATTAAATTCACTTGTAGTCTTCACAAGTTCAGATTGTTCATCGTCCAAGTCAACTTCAAAATAATGTAGAAATTTAGTAATCAAAATAAATAAGGATAGTGATAATCACATAACCTTATAGACTTCAGCATATGGCCGACACATAGGTTTTATAAAACTTAATTTCATTTAAAACTGAAATAAAACTATAAAAACTAAAATAAAACTTTAAAAAATTTAATTCAATTTATAAAAAAAATTATATAACAAATAAATTAATTTAATGTATAAAAAAAAGGCATTTAATTTATAAAACAAAAAATTTCTTTAATTTATACAAAAAAATTCTTTAATTTATACAAAAAAAAATAATTTAAATTATAGAAAATAAAATAATTTAATTTATACAAAAAAATTGATTTATACAAAAAAATAATTTAATTTATACAAAAAATAATAATTTAATTTATACAAAAAATAATAATTTAATTTATACAACAAAAAATTAATTTAATTTGTACAACAAAAATTTAATTTAACTTATACAAAAAAAATTATACAACAGAAATTTAATTTAATTTATAAAAAAAAAATTTATACAACAAAAATAAATAAATAATTAAATTATACTTTGGTTTGGAAAACCATTTATCCTTACAAATGTTCTTTCTATCTACAATTATCTAAAAATAATCAATTTATTAATGTCTTGACGAAACCAAAAAATAATTCTTAAGGTGTGATATTGAAAAAAATGTTCCCTTTCAAATCAAACAATTCCATCAAATTATGTATAATTTGTATGTGTCATAGCATCTACTACCACGAATATCAATAAACCCTACTATTAAAATTGTTTATGAAACCCTCTTTTAGCATTTGCAATCGAGTTCTTAGTTCAACTCTTACCTTACTAACTGGAATAAAAAAACAACTACATATGCTCCACCCAAAATGATAATGAGCTAGGGTTATGAACTTATAATCCAAAATCTAATGATAAACTCTATTCCATGATTCTAAATTCATTTTATGGCAAAGTCTACTAAAATTACTATGTCAAAGACCTATTATTCATGTAATGAGAATTGATTTACATGGTACAACATTTATGTTCTTTAATATGAGGTCAATGACATACAGTAAAAGAAGCTAAATCTATGAATATGTTCTTTTGTGCATTGGGAAACTGTATTAACACACTTATATGGAATATTGCACATATGTCATCTCGTGACTCAAAACTTACTACATTATTATGTCTTTCAGTTGGAAAACATCAATTTGTTTTAAAGATCGTATTTAGTAACTATAAGAATTGCATCTATAGAACATGTGGTCCAGTTTGGGACACTTTGGGTATTGTAGCAATCTAAGATTAAGAATAAGTTACTTACTCACACACTTAGTTTTAATATATTTGTATCATATACATCCTCGATAAATCTTTAAGAAGATCTTATGCTTCCTTTATGATAAGTAACATCTTTTAAATCACAATAGATATCAGAGCAAAATCACCAGTTCATTCATCCATTACACAAATATGGCATTCAAATTTAGTTAAGTTATCGATAAAAAGTTTTATCTCACTTTTTATTTTCTTAAGTTTACTTTCATATTTTAAGATAAAATTGATTCTCTATTTTTAAATACATCCATTATATTTTACATTAATTAATTACTTCATGTTAAATTTATATTCCTAAATTTATGTATATTGTACATAATATTTACAAAATTTAAATTCGTATTTTTTTTACTCAATTATTATTTTTCTACATTTTTCAATTCTTTATAAACTTTATAAGATAACTTATTTAAATAATTTTAAAATTAAACACTTAATCAATTTAATAAATTTAATTTAACTAATTTATATCAAAATTTAAATATTTATTATAATATTATAAATTAAATAAATTTAAAATAAATAATTTTTAAAAAATTAAAATCTTTTATATAACATTTACAAAATTTAAATACCTATTTTATTTTACTCAATTATTATTTTTCTACATTTTTCAATTCTTTCTAAACTTTTTAAGATAATTTCTTTAAATAATTTTAAAACCAAACACTTAATCAATTTAATAAATTTAATTTAACTAACATATATTAAAATTATAAAATTATAAAAATTCATTATAATATTAAAAAATGAAATTTAAAATAAATACAATAAACTATTAAAAATTAAATATTTATTACAATATTATACATTAAATAAATTTAAAATAAATAAACTTTAAAAAATTAAATATTAAAATATAACTATGAGTCGGTCCATGAAAAAGAAATTTACAAAAATATTTGTCAGATCGATGCCCAACTTAAATTAACCGTTTGTCAAAGCAAAGTAATTTACTTTTTTAAATCTCTTCGTGCGTGTTTTATGTGTCAAACAATAAAAAAAAACTATTTTACGTCAGTTTTGCATGAGTTTAACCAATAAAAAATGCAATCACACTAAACTCATGCAAATATCTGGAAACTAAGATCCCGTTTTTTATAGTATTAATATTCATATACCTCACTTATCACACCACACATTTTATATATATATATATAAACGATTATGAATAAAAAATATTATTGTGTTTTATATTTCTTAAATTTAGTAAGTAAACTCGTTTAATTCATCAACTCATAATATATGTATTTAATAGTTAAAAAATTCTAACTCATGATATCTGTAAACCCGTGATGAGGTTTTTTGTGAGAAAGATTGACTCCATTTGAAACTCTTGATTTTATTCCATCAATTTATTGCTTGATAATGAAGTAGTGTGCATATAAACCACAGGTGTTTGCAATAAAATAGGTTTATTGTGTAGTCAACCAGACACTTCTATTTTTTAAGACTTGCATCATGACACAGTTTTCAATGTAAGATTTTCTTATATTTCCTGTATATTTTATATACAAGTCTTATATAGTTTTCTTACATTGAAATAAAAGACTTAACATGACACACATTTCAATGTAAGATCCATAGATTACAATATGGTAAATTTGGGTACTCATTCCAATAATATTGAACATCCTGAGTCAATAGATTCGAGTAATGCATAACATGCAAGATATTAAACTAAAGGGCTATAAAATATATGTAGAGGTTAGATCCAATTCAAACAAATTAACAAACAAACACGTGTAATAAACTTAAAATACAGTTTAATTAGTTAAGTTACTCATAAATTTTAGTTGTGTGGGTTTCTACGTGGGTACACACAACCGTACAAGGAAGAAAAAGACAAAATAAGATGTGTGGGGCAGTGAAAAATGGCTGCAAATGAGGTGCTCGAAGATACACCATGTCGTTTGGAAATTTAGACGAAACTTCTTTACAATTCACAACTACATACACAGCTTCCTATTACATATATCTATCTATCCATGTAAATTTATACATATATTCACATCCAACTTCACCTTACATCCACAATAAAATATTAATACCAAGAATAAAAAAATAATTTTTTTAATAAACATATAAATAAAACATTTTTGTTTATATATATCTACCCGCTACTTTAGTGTGTCATGATTTTTTTCATTATTATAATTTTAATTTCACCATTTTAGTTTGACAGCTATTTATATTGGAGTTATTAAACTTAATATTATATTTTTTTGCTAGATGAAATCGAACTCATGTCTACTAAGTATATGAGAGAAACTGAAACCACTGTATCAAGATAATTTAGTAAATTTTAAGAGGAATTTGAACTCATATTATGGATGAAAGTATTTTTATTAAGTAAGTATTTCTTTTTTGTATATTTACCAACAACATTATAGCTATTCTATTATTAATGTTGTTCAATATTCAATTTGGAGTGAAATTTCCTTTGACATAAGTAAAATGCTCTGTACTGAATTTAATTCGCTTGCGTTTAAACTAAATAAATAAAATTGGATGTTTCTTTTTTCATCCTATCAGAAATCTGAATTGATAAAATTAATCGATAAAATTAATCATGAAAATTTTTAAGAACTAAAGCAGAATGTCTTTTTCTTTGTTATTTTTGTTGTCACTTTTCAAAGCAAACGAGAATGGGTATTTTGTACAATTTTAGTGATTTTAGTATTTTCTTAGTGGACAAATGTTGACACGTGTGTTTTCTCATGGCATTGTGGTGGTTAATAGGAGGTTTTTGAATTCTTCAAGAAAAAAAAATAATGTTGTTCTTTTGGTAGAATATTTTGTAATCCGTAATATTTGAAGAAATACCAAATAAAAAAAATGGAATGTATATTACATTCTGAAAAATGCAATTCATAACTTATTACAGGAAAGGACAATCCATAACTATTATGCAATATCCTTTCTAGAATACATTATTTTATGAATTATAGATTTATCATTTTTAAAGTCAAAAAAATGTGTTTAAAAAAAAAAAGGTATTTTAGAATGATTTTTTGTCTTCTAAATTTTATATTTCGAAAATATATTTTGCTTACAGAACAGTCTCTTTGGAACCACCCAAAACTGCCAAAGGTCCAGAAAAAAACATGTAGGATGCAGGAAGAAACATCCAATATAAGTGAGTTTCTTTCTGCACCCCTACATTTTTCTTCATACACCCTTATAATATTGTAAATTCTGAAACTGATCCCAACAATTTCAGAATCTGGGAGTGTGCTACGGATTCATCAATCCAGAAGTGAATCATGTTGCATTCTGGATGAGGGGGTGTTCTGAAAGAAAAGTTTGCATAAATTATTGATTTCTGTATTGCTGAATCCAGAAGCCTAATTTCTATTACGGATTGATGGATCCAGAATGTTTTTTTTCAATTATGGATTTCTGAATCCATAATGCATATTTTTAATTACAGATTGGCTGATCCGGAATGGTTTTTTCAATTATGAATGTTATGCATTTTTTATTTTGGATTAACACTATCATTCATGTACTACCGGAAACATCAATCCGGGAGATTATCGGATGCGCCAATCCGAAAATTTACTGGAAGTGCCAATCCAAAAATTTACCGGATTTCATAATCCGGAATACAAAAAATAATAAATGTACACTTTATATAGGAACAGTTTTGTCTTTGCGCAACTTTGTTGGGTGCAGGAAGAAAAATGTAGGGGTGCAGGAAGAAACTTCCCCAATATAATCATACGTTGGCTGCTTCTTCCTGCACCTCCATACCTTCTTCCCTCACCTCCATAGATTTTTGTATTTCCAAAATTACCCCTCTGTAATATTCTGGATTACATAATTCGGAAGTCATTTTTCAAATTTGTAATTAACTTCCGGATTATATAATCCATAAGTCTTTTTTCAGATGTATGATGACTTTACGGATTACATAATCTGGAAATCTTTTTTAACTTCTGGATTATGTAATCTGGAAGTCTTTTTCCAAATGCGTTTCCGGATTACATAATTCGGAAGTTATTCTATGGGGGTGGCACAAGAAGGATAAAAATGTATTTTCATGTTGTGTATGGAGGTACCAGAAGAAGATATGGAGGTGCAGGAAGAAACAGTCTCATACGTTTATGTCTTTCTTTTGAAGGCCCGTTCGATCCCCCCATTGTCAGCTCGGCTTAGAACATAATATGGGCTTCTACTATTTACACATTCCCCTTTTGTTAAACACACTTCTCTTTTATAGTCTTTTTTCTTTTTTCTTGTTTCATGTTTCAGAAAAAAAATTCCTAAACACAATTTTCATTTTCTTAACATTTAAAAAAAAAATATGCAACAGAAAAATAAAAAAGAATGTTCTAAAACTATTTTCTAAAGAATCAAGAAAATATAAATTTACTTCGAAAAGTACATTTCGAATGATAAAGTAAACGTAACTTTCTAACACTTTTATTTTTTACATTTCAAAGATTCAATTTTAGTGTTTTAATATTTTTTATATCATTGTTTGGTTTCCATCAATAATTAGTAGTTTTGCTTTTGTCTTACAAACTGTTATGAATTGTTTTCTTCATGTTTAGTTGACACCTCTTTCTTTGGAATGACTTTGTTAACATTGAACCTGCTAACATGATGTAAAGAAAGATATAAATTCATTCTAAGTTTGTTTCATTCATGTCATTAACTTCACATAAATGGAAACCTATAATTTTTTGTTTGTTTAACCAAAATTTAACAAAAAGTAAATGATTAGAGTGTGAACAAAATTTATTAGAACACATAATTTTTTATATTAGTAACATCAATCTACACCTTGTAAACAATTTATACTTAAGTTTCATTTTTTTTAAATCTCATATCGACTAAAGATTAAGACATTTAATAGTATATAAGTGGATGTAAACTTCATCTTATAAGTCGATTTGATGAAGTTGAGTTAGGCTTAAAGACGACTTCTTAATATGATATTAGAGTTATTTTGAGTTTATCCTAACGATTATTGAAGATCCTACATCGACTAAAAATTAAGAGATTTCATAGTATATAAGTAGGTGCAAACCTCACCTTATAAGTTGATTTTACAAGGTTGAGTTAGACTTAAAGTTCATTTCTTAATAATTTTCTATTTTCGAATTTATGATTTATGATTCCCAACACTTATACGACCTACATTTATTTATTTAATATTGAAATCTATATCTTTTCTATCACTACTAAATTTTTTGGGAGAACAAAATAAAATATATAAGTTTAGATTTTCTTTTAAGTGTGAGTTTTTTTATATTGAGACTTTCTTTCTAGCAAGTCAATTTGTTGGGTTTCTATAAGAGAAAACGTTAAAAAAAAATAGACGTCAATAAATCATGAATAAATTATATAAAAAAAATAAAAACAATTACCTCCAACCTAACATTTAGGTTGTGTTTGGATTAGGGAGAGGATGTGTGAGGATTTGAGAGGAAAGTGTGAAAAAAAATAGTGTGTTTGGATTGAGGTATGTTAGAGTAAATTTGTGATAAAAGTTTATTGGAGTTTGTGAGTGATATAATGATTGTGAGGTTTATTTTATTTTTTTTAAAAGTGTAAAATGTAAGTTTACAAATTTACCTTTGTATTTAAATAATGAAATATGATGTATCTGTGTGTAGATTTGAGTTAATTGAAACATTTTAAATTATTTTCGGTACTTAATATTATCGAAATATGAAAAGAATCATAAAAATAATATTATCTAAGCATATACAAATTTATTATTATATTTATTTATACATTTTGAAAGTTTTTATATTCATTGATTTAGGTTGTGTGTAGATACATAACCATGTAGATATTTTAGAGGACATTTTATAATAAAAAATATTATATAGAATAAAGTATGAAGTATCATAATATGATAATTATGATGGAAAAATAATAAAAATAAAAAGTATTATTATATATATTATTGCATGAATGACAAAGCAAAAAAAGAAGGTCAAAAAGGAAAAACATCATCATCCCGGGCGGCTTTTCCCTCATATCTTTACATATGAGGAGGATAAGATAAATCATTGTTCATGCACATCCACTCTCCCCCTTCCATGCACATCCCTTGATCTAAATAATGGATATTCATTCACATCCTTCATCTTGAACAGTACAACCCTTGAAGCAAATAGAGCCCTAAAGCTTTGTGAGTTTTCTAATTTATATATTATTTATCTTAATAATTTATACTCATATTCAAACTTGTAATTAGAATCCTAATACTAATATATACTAAAATAATTATTCTAACATGATAAGTTAGAAATTAACTTAGATTTAAAATTTAAAACTATTTTATATGCCAAAGTCATGAAAAGTAAATGAAAAACATATTTCTATTGTTTTAACATTAAACCTTCACTATTAGAAAATAATTAAATAAAAATTAACTTTAAAAAAAACTAGTTCATTATTATATTAACTAAATTAAATATTATTTTAGAGATTACAAACATTATTGGTATCTAAAGTAATTTCGATTATTGATAAATAAATTCTAAGCTGATATCTAATTAGGTACCAAAATTTTAGCTATTAACTATTTAGATAAAGTTGGTAGCTAAAATATTGATAACTAGTTAAATATCAATTTATAAACTATTTATCGTAATAAACTAGTTTAAATATCAACAATTTTTTTAGTTTTTAAAATAATATTTAATTCATTCAATATAATAACTAATTATTTTTTTTCTCAAAATTATCTCTATCTAATGATTTTTTTTTTAATGATTTTAATATTCATAAAGATTTATAAATATTGTCCATTCACTTAGAATAATCTATTTTTATTTTTAAAATTAAATCTGGTTCATAGATAGTTAGTTAACCGTGTTCATAAAAACTCAAAACAAGTCAAGAATAAAATAATTGAATTTTCATAAAATAATTAATTATCTCTAATTCTTATCTATGAAAATAGTTGTTGAACATTGGAATCTAGCAATATATTCATTATATTGATTTAAATAATCACATTGATTTAAATAATCACAACAAGTGATTTAGAAGAAATATTAAAAAAAAATCATAGTACTATAGATTACATATCTTAAAAGGATGGGAAAGATGATCAAACTATGCAGTTTCTTCGTGGTTTAAATTATAAGTATAATAATGTTTAGGTCCATGTTTTTCATGTGCAACAAATTCTCCGTAGCAAAGAAAAAAAAAACTCTTTTGTTGTTAAACAATAACGTGAGTTAAACAATATTGTCTTAGTGACCAATGTAAAAAACATGAAACCGTCATTAGCAACACTACCTTGCAAACCACCATCACTTGTTTTTTTTTTTGGTAAAAAAACCATACTGATATGTGTGTTTTAAGAAACATGATTTTTCTAATCAAGATGAAAAAAAGTATTATGTTTGCTAACAACAATAAAAAGATTTGTACTCATTGTAACAAGATTGCCCACACCATAGAGACTTGTTATAAGAAACACGGTTATCCCTCGAGTTACAAATTCCAATATGGTAAGTCCTCTCATATTAATAGTATGGTTGCTCAAGAAGAAAAATCTTTCAACCAATATCAGATCAAACAAGACAATATAGACATTTGTATCACACGACAACAATATCATATCTTTTCAAATGTGTTATCAACTTCAATGGCCAGGCTCGAGTAAATCAAGTTGGTTCCATTTTTTCTGATCATCAAAAAAAGATTTTTTCACCTACAAGTAATATCTACAACGTAAAGAGTTTTATTTTCAATAAGCATTATTGGATTGTAGTTTTTTTATGATACGAACCATGTTTGTTTCTCTCTATCCAGTTTTGCTTCTATAATCATATCAAACTCACACTTATAAAATTACCTAATGGACATTTTGTTACTGCTTTTTGTTATAGAAGTGTGTGTTTCAATCATAATATTTTTTTACCAATGTCCTATATGTAGTAGACTTCTCATTTAAAGTTGTGACCATGTGACACATGACTACCTTGGGACTGAGATTCCTTAGGTTGGTGGCTACTTTTCTAAATCATTCCATGAATGCTCTTAAAGACTCAATCTTCTCTTGTTGAATGCTCACAATGTTAGAATTAGTGGCCTAAACAAAAGTGGGGTGAATTGTTGTCATAAGATTTTCGCAAAGTTTGGAAGTAGAGTGAAAAGTTATGAAAAATCAACCAATTGGTTTTTTGTTCAACTGGATAAAAGTTCAGTTTTAATGTTCTTTACACAAATTCAACCGGTTGTTCTCTCGAAACATGTTGTTTATACCAACAGAGAAAGAACAATGATTAAAATAGTGTAATAGATAAGGGATAGAGAAATTCTCACACAGAGGTTTATACTGGTTCACTATTAACCAAAAGCTACATCCAGTCCTCAGTTAAGCACTGAGAATTCACTATGTAATCAAACCCAGATTACAAAACACACCAAAAGTGATGATTTTGAGCCCCTCAATAACATGCATCACTCCTTGGCAACACCACAATTTTCCGAAACACTTTTTCCGAAATTGCCTTACCCACAAATACATAAATACAATGTTCAAATAAAAGAGAATATAATACACCTGAGCTTTACAAAGCTATAGTACAGAAGTACACAAACACCCAATCCTATTCCACACACAAGTGATGATCCAAAACTCTTAATTTATTGGAAAACGTTTTTAATAATCTTTGTTTCTTAGAGTCTTAAAAAGAATATCAAGCAACCTTTATAAAGACTCAAGCAAGTGGTCAAAATTGTTAGACCAGAAACCAAAAGCAGTCGAAAGTATTTAAAAATAGTTTAAAACATATAACAAAATTATGTTATAAAAACACCAAGTTGTTTCCCAAAACAACAAATTGAAATAAATTGTTTGTTAAGGTTTTCATAAAAACAACCAATTGTTTTATCAAAATAACCGATTGTTTAGTTTGACAACCAAGAAAAAATTAAGTAAAGTTTTTCCAAATCATTTTGAAAACCACTAAGTGTCAAACAACAAGTTGTTTCAACAATTCAATAGGTTAAAAAACTTGTTTTAGCCTCAATCCCCTTGAGTAGCAGTTTTTTCAACTGGTTGATTTGAAAAACATATGGATAAAAATTTCTCAGCTTTTAAGAAAACATTTATTTCAAAAGAGATAAAGATTCAAATGAGTTGTGATCATTTCAAGAACTGAATTAACAAGTTAAAAAATACTAGACAACATACACACACATGACAACAAAGTCTTCAAGTTTTCCACAGAGATTTGGAGGCATAAAAGCATATTGTTCAACATACGAGTGCTATTAAAATTGGGTGGCGAGGCCTATTGGTTGCAAATTGTGTTTTGAACTTACTTACTAGGGTGTCAAAGCAATCAATTGAGTGTAGGCAAGTGAACCAACTTAAGGTGGCTTCTTTCAAAGAGGTTGGGAAAACTTAGCAGAAGATTGCATCTTCAATTGTGTATAAATTGATTTGGGTGACGTATATGTAAACATGCTTATCTGGGTCATTGGTGGTGGGATTGTTTAAGTCTCCCTTCTTTTTACACAACAAGAGGGCCAAAATAGTTGAGGATTATCGTGTCCACAAGAAATTAATGTTTATCACAGTGTATATATATACCTCTTTCAAAATGAAGTGATGCGTAAACAAATGTTGATTGCATATATTTTATAAATAACTATTATAATAACACCACTGTGATATTTAGATTGAGAGACAAAGCTTTGACAAAACAATAAAGTAAAGAAATAACATATCATAAATGTTAGGATTGAAAGAACTTTGTGAATCCCCTTATTATTATTAACTATGAATGTTATGTTTATTCAAACTCCATGTTCCTTATGGCCAAACTAGGTTGATTCCTCGCACGAGGTGGATTTAGAACAATAAGTCATTGTTATGGCTTATTTATGCATTAAGATGGAACAATTTATCATAGTCTTAGCTTTGCGCTTTGCAAGCATTGAATCCTATGACTAGTTGTATAGGGTTCAGATACATGAAATCGTTTTCCAACCTCATTCATGTTCTATGGATAGTCAATGGTCGTTCCTCACCATTGAACATTAAACACACTACCAAGCCCAAGAAATTTGAATATCAAATAGAAACAAAACATTCATAAACAACAATAACTTAAGAAATGTCACATTGTTATTCAAACCCAACAAGATAGATTTAACAACTCATAATAAAATCTTTCAGTGAATGTTCAAGTATGAGAAGTTATAAAACAACAAACATGGATCCTTTGAATGTTGTAGGCCAACTTAGGCTATTGATTATTTCCATCAAAGACTTGTATAGGTTTTAGCCTTGAGGCTTTCTTATGATTTTTCTCTTATGCCTCTCAATGCCTTTCTTGCTTGATTTCTCGAGACCTCTCAATGGTTGTTCATCTCTATGGTTTGTAATGTTGCCCCGATGTCTTTATTTATAAAATTTTAGAATGAGATTTAAAAGGGTTCATGAGATTCAGTGTTCGCTCAGCACACGCCAATTCGTTGGCTTTCTTCATCTTTAAGTAATCTCTGGGCTTCTTGGGATCTTCAAAGTCAGAGATTTGTTAGGAATTCACTCCAAGTTAAGCCCAACACAAAGTTTTCTTAACCATAAAACAATTTTTGCTATGTCTTTGGCTTTAAGAGAAATATCTTTCCTTCCAACTTTGGTATATGACCTTTTCAAGCCCATCCTGAGCAAAATTGGGTGTTCTTTATGGTTAAAGATGTTTTACGCTCAACCCTTGAGGATTCGCTAAACCATTCTTTGAATTTTAATTATTCTGGCCTCAATCTGTTCAACGTACGTAAAAGCCCACAACATTTTAGTGTCTTTCTTGAGACCTGCTTTTTTGACTCAATCTGTTGAGCCATTCTCATATTGACTCTTTTTGGTTCATCCTTGTGTTGCTTATGTTTTCTGCCATTTTCTGCAATATTTCTACAAATTTCTTCTTTTCTTTCTTGTCTGTAGGTGCAATTGGAGTTGAAGAGCTTTTGTCATGCTTTTCACATATTTTATATACTAATTAAATGTCTATTAATCTATCATTTTTGCTAAAAATTGACCCTTATCAGTTGTCCTTCCCATCATATATGTCTAAAGTGGGCTTCTCCAATAATATTCATGCTCCAACTATTTCTCCTTTGTCATGCTTATAAGGTAACAACATGGTGTTGCCACTTTTTAATTTATGCTTCATACACAATTTTTTTTGTTCTTAACGCATCCACCTCCTTTGTTGCATTCCTTTTTTAGGCCTTTAGCTTTCAATAAAGTTCTTGCAATAGAGTTGTTTGATCCACGTGATTTTCTTGTACTTCATTGAGGTGTGATTTTTTGGTGTTTGTCGCCTGGTGTGTGGTAACCATATGATTTTTCAATAAAGGTTTCTACTTGGCTCCACAGTGGGCATAAAATATGCTTTTAGCAAGTTGAGATTACCTATTTGAGACCACATACTCTTCGACGAACAACTTACCGTATTGTGATCTTGTCATGCTCGAATCTAGGTGATCTTCTTCAAACTTGCAGTCGTCAATTCTCGGTCATTAGGTTCAACGTACCTGCAAATATACTTCACTCAAGTTAGTTCCTACTCAAAAGAAATTCAATCACACTTTAAAAATTACATAAATTTTACATGTCTTTTTTCCTTGGAGCATTCCCTTATTTATACTACTTTAAATTGACTTATACATGTACGAGTGATTAAGGTAAGTATGAGTATGATATAATTATACTTTTTAATGTTGTTTATGTAATGCTTACTAATCATATTTTGGTTAATTATGTTAAATTAATGTGTTGTTTTGTGTTTTAGAATGTAATTGTCAAATTTTAAGATTCTTATCTAATTCATGTTGTGAATATAATCTTAGTATTTCGTAACCCTCTACGTTCTCATAATATATTATTCTTATTATTTTCCAATAATTTTCTTTTAATTTTAATTTTTTTAAATACTCTATTTATACTGTAATTTTAAATTATTGTAATCTTAAAATGTTAAAAATAGTAAATTTACACATGAATAAAAAAAATCAGTTAACGCATCAATTATTTTGTTAATAAAAATTCACACATAACCCTTTAATAATTATGTATTGACTATAGACTTGCACTGTTTTCCCTATAAAAGTTATCTTTCATTTAAGTAGTCTTGTTAAAACATTGACTTATTTTTGTTATAATTTTATTTTGTTAATTTCTAATAAAATATTTATAGATTTTAATTTATTCTGTATTAATTGTATGTCTTTGCTACAAAAGTAAGTTATTTTGATATAGTATCTTTTAGCACATTATTCTTTATCACGTAATTTGTACTTGTGTTTGCAGCTTTCTAAAGGAAAATAAAATAAAAGTTTGACAATTCTATTTACTTTGTAAAATTCTCTTAACTTATTTCACTGTCAATATAGTATAAATAAATATTAGCTGATCATTTAAAAAACCATTCACATCAACTATGTGAATAGAAACAACACTAATAAAACCATGACTTGATTCACATGAGAGGAATGAGTAATATATATATATATATATATATATATATAAATATTTGAAGTTTTTTCATAAATAAATAGCTAGCACCAATAACTTATATAAGATCAAAATTTTCCACACTGTTCAATGATTTTTTTCTACATACCTTTTACACTAGAAAAGAAAAAGCTTCTTTCACCTTATTTATGAACCACAACTATGTAAGATACATATTCAAATGCTTTCAGATAAAGAATTATATTTTGTTGAAGTGGAAGTTTGATGTTTAACCGGAAAACTTGTTTGGATTTGAAAAAAAAAAGTGAAAAGGAAAATAAAGAAAAGTGAGGTAGGTTATTTAAATTAAATTGTACTTAAAAAATTAAATTTAGATAAAAAAATTGTAATAAATTAGATTGTATGATAAAATAAATATAGTTATATATTAATATATTTTTACAATAAAAAAATCTTTTAAAAATATAAATTAAATTTAAAATAATGTTTATGTAACAGCGTGCTTTTTTAAAAGCAACAGAAACATTCTTCCCACCACCACAATACCATTTTTCTCTTTCTCTCTCCATATTCTCTTCTCTCCCTCTCTCCTAATTTTCTCTCCCAAAACTTCATCTATTTTAGAATCTGATCATGTAGCAGAGGAGTTAAGGAACATTTCTACCCGATTAGATTTTTAAATCATTTTTCTCTAAATATCATTTGTTCTCTGTTTTTCCTTAGGATTTAATCATCAATCTTGATGGGGTCAGTTGAGAAGTTTAATCCTCTCAACTTATTCTATTATATACTGAATTTTTGTTCTGTTTGGATAATTTGCATTAGGCCCGTAAATCTTGAAGCTTATCCAAATGGTGGGGAATAAAATTCTAAAAGTTACTTGAAAAGCAAGCAATTGAGGTAAGTGGAGCTAAATTTAATTTTTAATAGCTCACTAGGATAGAAGATCTGAATGCGGAAGGGACGTGGTCCCAATATTCAATTTCTCTTGCAGTGATGTTGTGTGTTTATTTATATTGGGTTGTTTGTTTATATATTATTTAAATTTGTGGAAATATTGGGTTTTGATGATTTAGTATTAAAGTGTATTTTTTTTATGTCAAATAAACTTTTGAATATTGTGGATAACTTTTTGAATGATATTGTATGACGAAATGGTATGAAATTGAATTCATACCTTTGGGATAATGTATGGACTGATGTTTGTTGTGTATTAAGTATTGATGTCGGGATAATGTATGGACTGATGTTTGCTGCATATTAAGTATTGATGCCTATGTGGTAACAGAGATCTCCGAGCTTCACTGATGATCTAAGTCACATAGGCTAAGATATCAGGTGGTGAGAAGCTGATGGGGGAGTTCATGCACACCGTGACATATGAGATGCACGGCTTGGGTTGTATTGAACTTACCCTGATCCTTTCTGTTGGATTCGCTGGTAATCTTTGGATCAGGTGTTAGTCTCTGGTAGGACTTACTTAATACGGGTCTTCCGGAAGACGTTGTTGGTTGAATATCTTGGATGTGTAGATCCATGTGAGATCTATGTGATTGTTTTAATGTTGGGATTTGAAGAAGATTGTATAATTTGAGAAACTGATCATGTAACTTGGTTTTCTCTTTTGATTTAATTGCGTATATTATAAAATTCTATTTTCACTAGCTTACCCTTGCTTTTCTTGCTGTGTTTGAACTGCGATGACTGTACTACGTACACGAGCAGATGATCTTACAGGTGTCTGAGGATTATAAGAGTTTTAAGGCGTTAATTTTGAAACTTATATTGTAAATATTTGTATTTCCATATGTCTTAATCACGTATTAAGAATGTTTTGAAAAACGGTAAGCTTTTACGGAAATATGTATAACCATGTTGTAATAGTTAGATGTATTGTCCGGGGTGTTACAGATTAAATTAAAAAATATTATAATTTTTAATATAGAAAAAATAAATTTTAGAATAATATATACTTAAACAAATTATTTTAATTGATATTAAAATTTAAATTAATTAATTTTATTTATTTAGTATTTTAATTATTTATTTAAAAAATATAATTATTAATAAAAATTAATTATATTACAAAAGATCAATCAATTAACCTTGTTTTGTAATTATTTACATATAGAAATATGATATTCTATATATAATATTTCTTTTCTTGTTATATAATACACATTAGTGCATTTTAACAAGGATTTAGAATGAAACTAGAACCCAATTAAATTTTTGATTCAACACTATGAGAAATTGTTAAAGAATAAGTAAATATTTTGAGAAAAGTAACTAAGTCACAAAAGAAAAACTTTTTTTCAAAATAAAAGTCTATATTTAACAGTGTAATAATTAACTGATAATGTAAACATTTTTAAATACAAATAAAAATATTAAAGAACCAATCATTTAGGACCAAATTTACTATTTATAAAAATGGACAAAAAAGTAAAATTTCAAAATTAAGATAATTAACATATTTAAATTTATAAAATGTTAAGACTGAACATGCAATGATCTGGCGGGAAAGTTACCGCCAAAACTCAAATTAAAACACAGCTATATATAAGACACACCCAGAATTTTGTTCTTGATTTCTTGGAAGTTCAGATTTCCCTCCAATTTTGTTCCCATCTTCTACCCTCTGTTTTCCTTTTATTCTTTTTATCTCTTCTCAAGATTCTATGGAAAACCCTAACACTGTATCAAGAGGCTTGAAGCGTAAACCTGAAGGAGATCTAAGCCAGAACCAATCAGATTTCAAGGCTCAATGCCTCTCGTCAAAGTTCCGTAAGAAGATTTTACGTCAGGTTTCTCTTCTTAATTCTACTACCTCGGATCCTCTTACACTTCAGAAAGCCATTCACAACCTCTCCGTACTTGCAGAAGATGGTACCTTTTTTTTCTTTTGCTAACTGCTTTGATCCGTGTCTGTGCTGTTACTGAATTTTTTTTTTCATTGCCTCTTCTCTTAACCAGAGGATCTTGTGGATACTGTGCTTGATTGTGGTGTTGTTCCTGCTCTGGTGAGGCATTTTAAACTGCCAGATGCACGAAATGATGATAATAGTAATATAGGTAAAGACTCTAGTGACAGAGTTATCGATCATGAGGAGTGTGAGATGGCCAAAGGATGTGCTCTCATTATCGAGCTTCTCGCAGTCAAAGTAAGTAAATTATACTATTTTTTTCCTCTTTAGTAATTAAGCGGTGTATTATATAGAATGATTTGAAGTTAGATAATGGAATATTTGTTTGTTAATATTTTTTGTCATAGGTTTATGTGCTAAAGAAAAATGACTTATTTCTAACATAATAAATGTAGAAATTATTATTGATTTCCTGATGTTTTAATATATGTAGTTTTCTATTGAATATAGAATGTCAATGCATCAACACAAGGGTATTTATTTTTAGTTAGTTCTTTTAAGATAATATAACATTTAGATTCTGATTTTTTTTTATTTTTATCTTGAAACAGCAAGAGTATCAGGACCTCATAGTAGGTGCTGGAGCCTTGCCTTGTCTAGTAGAATCTTTAAAGAAGCACAAGATCTGTACTATTTCTCAGCCACTCATTAATCTTCTAAAGAGAGCAGCTGATGCAATAACGAGCTTAGCTCATGAAAATAGTGATATCAAGACTTGTGTTAGGTATTTCTCTTTTTTTTGGTACTTTCAGTAATATATATTTTACAACTGTATTTATTATACTTATATATACCTATGGTATACGCAGGAGAGAAGGTGGTATACCTCCTCTGGTTGAATTGCTTGAATTTGGTGATATTAAAGTACAGAGAGCAGCTGCACGGACCTTAAGAACTCTTGCATTTAAAAATGATGGCAATAAAAATCAGGTAGTTATCTTCCTGCATTCAATTGATGTGATAAATTTGGTTGTCTTGGTTGTTTACAAGATAAAAAAATTGCAGATAGTTGAATGCGATGCATTACCTACTCTTGTACTAATGCTTGGATCAGAGGATTCTAAATTACATTCTGAGGCGGTAAGATGCTTGTATTACTTTATATGATTAATGTATTTGGTAGTCTGTTGCTTGCAGAGTTCTACACTACTAACGCAACTTAATTAACGCTTGTTGTAGATTGGTGTGATTGGAAATCTGGTTCACTCTTCGCCAAATATTAAGAAAGATGTTCTTTTAGCTGGTGCTTTACAACCTGTCATTTGTTCACTTAGGTATAGTTGTACTTCAGTCTTGGGTTTTCCTGTTAGAAATCCATAGACGAATGATCTGTTTATTAAACATTATTGTTATTTGCTGAAAGTGAGTCATTACTTTATTATTAGTATTTAGTAATTTGGTACTTTTCCTTCTGAGTAATCTTCGCTAGTCTATAATTTCAGTTCTAGTTCCTATTGTTCGGAGAGCAGAAGAGAAGCAGCCCTTTTACTTGGTCAGTTTGCCACAACAGATTCAGATTGCAAGGTGGATTAAGTAGTTTTGCAAACTTTTAATATGATTTATCAGTCAGTTATAAAGTCTACTTGTTGACTTTCGTATTTTGTGGTTCATACAGGTTCATATTGCCCAACGAGGGGCTATTCCACCATTGGTTGATATGCTGAAGTCTTCTGATGCCGAGCTTCAGGAAATGTCGTCTTTTGCACTTGGGAGGTTGGCACAGGTGATTATTAGTAGCAACAAACATTTAGCCATTTTCTTATAAAAAGCAATTTAGAATTGAAGAATCCAAATTGAATTTACTTTGCCATTTTCTATCATAATCTATTATTTTTGCTCATGTCGTTCAAACTTTAGGACTCGCATAACCAAGCTGGTATTGCTCAAAGTGGAGGTATAGAGCCATTACTTAAACTTCTCGACTCAAAGAAGACGCCTGTCCAACAAAATGTTGTTTTTGCCCTCTATGGTCTTTCTGATAATGAGGTGAAGTTAATCTCCTTCTTTTCTCCGCCAACAATGTTTGTTTTCCTTTAGGAATCATTGATGCTTAGTGATAATATGATATGCTGTCGCTGATGTAACAACTTTTTATGATAGGACAATGTTGTTTGTATTATTAAGGCTGATGGTTTTCAAAGACTGAAGGCTGGAAATTTCAAAAATCAAGTATGTTCATTCATTCTTCTGTGATAAAAGTGATAAATTTGCACACAACTCTCTCATCAACTGTGTCTTGTGATTGTCACTTAACTGGCAGCAAACTGTAGAGTGTGCCATGAAGACGTTAAAAAGATTGGAGGAAAAGACTCAAGGGCGAGTGAGTTTTCTTACAAACTCTTTGCGCGGTGACTTGTAATGTTTTCCATTTGTTTTAATGTTACTGGATTGGATACGTTTTTTTTTTATATCTATTCCTCTTTGGCAGGTGTTGAAACAGCTAATACGTCTTATGTGCTACCCTGAAGAAGTGGTTCAAAGACGTGTAGCTATTGCTCTTGCATATTTATGTTCTCCTCGTGATAGTAAAACTATATTCATTGACAACAGAGGTAAATAATTGTTCTCTGCATTTTTTTTAATTTCTCACTCACAGTATTGTACACGTATTCATTCTGTACGGCTCTAAATTTTCAGGATTAAATTTGCTGCTGGACATGCTTAAATCTCCAAACGTAAGGCAGATGAGTGATGCTTCGGCTGCGCTTCACAAATTGGCTGCCAAAGCCCATTCTTCCGTTGTCTCCCTTTTTGAACTTCCTCCTCCGTCACCAAGTCCTCAGGTACTTTTCTCTTCACAAGCGGGCTTAACACATCATAAATGCATTATTTGAATTAGAATAGTTATCGTCTTTAAAGTTAAATATCTGATATTTTGCTGTCCATATGCTGAGGGGTGAAAATGGGATGTTGACGTTTTCTTTCTCTCAATATTTTTGTTAACGAATAATATTTCTGTAGGTGTACTTGGGCGAGGAATATGTAAACAATCCAAAACTTTCTGACATTACATTCCTGGTTGAAGGTGGAGTATCTGCTGTTAAATTTTCTCCAGCTATTAATTTTGTTTAGTTTCTATGCACACTGATTTCGATATATGTACTAATTTACTTTTTTTTTCTTTCTTTCAGGTAGAACCTTTTATGCTCATAGAGATTGTTTAGTTTCTTCAGACATATTTCGCGCCATGTTTGATGGCAGTTATAGGGTAAGCATTAATCAGTTGTTATTGTGCTTTATTTTCAAGTCCTCATTTTTTTATTTGTTGTGGAATGGTGTAAAAGAATTTCATCCTTTCTTGTAAAAAGGTCACATACCAGCTGTAACAATTAAAATACGACCAGGGGATCTGTGGAACTGAAATCGTCAGTTAGGTGAAAATATCCATATTAATGTAATGTCTTGCAAATTGTGGTGCAGGAGAGGGAAGCAAAAAATGTAGTGATTCCAAATATAAAGTGGGATGTCTTTGAATTGATGATGAGGTGCATTTTCAGCCATCTTTTCCTTTTGTTTTGGTAATATCACAACTAATTTTACGTTGAAACTTCTAGATTTATATATACTGGAACGGTAGATGTCAGTTTGGATATGGCTCAGGATCTCCTCAGAGCGGCAGATCAGTATCTTCTGGACGGTCTCAAGCGTATTTGTGAATATGCTATTATTCAGGTACACCAAAACTCTGTTTTGCTCTTATGAATGTTTTTCTAATGGCTTAATTTCATCTCAAGGCTAACCAACTTAATTTTATAGGAAATATCAGTGGAAAATGTTGTAATACTGTACAAGGTGGCTGAAGATTTCAATGCTACTTCATTAAGACATGCATGCATACTGTTTATGTTGGAGAAATTTGATGTACTGAGATCTGAACCATGGTATGTTTCCATTTTTACAACCTGTACAGTACTTCCATTCTTTACCATGTTTATATAGAGGGGGTGAGTAACTTTCATTTCATTCATCATTCTATTATATCTTGTTTTCATTTTTTCAATATGCAGGTATTGTTCCCTGGTACATCACATTCTTCCAAATATATGCATGTTCTTCTCTACTTTACTTGTTAAGTCTCATCCAGTTGACTTGTGAGGATTCCTAGATTGAACCATGAAGGAGGAAAGGCGAAAATGTACAGAGCTGTAAATGTTAGTTGGATATAGAAAGCTCAGATCATTCTTTTTTTAGGGTATGAAGTGGGGAATAGTGATTCTGTTGAGTAACTTTTAATTTATCATTTTTACAGTACATGACTTCACCTTAATGAAACCTTCGTAATGATCTTGTCTTTAAGGATCTCCTATTGAAAGGTGGCTTATAAGTTTTGGCCTCCATGAATTTATCTCAAAGCTATAAACAATTGGGCAATAAAACAATATTACAACTAAATCGAAAATTCATTCTTCATAAGTCATCCAAAAATAATAAAAAATTAACAAAACATGACACAATACCATTCAAATGAGTTGCAATCAAACTTGAGAAAAATAATCATTCTTATTAACCATTTTTGCAATTCTTAAACTTGGTTGCAGTCTCCACATTGTATGTGAGAACAATTCCATATTTTAATGATCATATCTAGATTATGTGAAAATAGATATTAAATGGTAATCATGTCCTAAAAAGGCACAATAAAAACTTACAAAACAAATTCAGATGGAGGGAGTTACTTATTTGAATTTGGGCTTGCTTTTATTTTTTTTAATATTTGACCGTTTAAAATTGCTAGGAGCGGCTTTTAATTGTCGTAAACTTTAAAACCAAACATATCTATTCAACCCAGAACTTAATCTAAATAGAAAAAAGTCTCTCGAGGTAAAGATTTTATAAAAATAATAAAAGCAAAAACCGATACAAAATAAGTTATTAAAAATATAGTTAACACTATAATTTTATATTATTATAACATATATAATATTTTTTTTTTAAATATTGCTTATCGGTTTATATTAATTGACAACTTTGAAACTTCGAATCATACTAATTAAATTTATTTGAATTTTTAAGCTAATCAAATTTAATTTGAATTAAGAAAATCAAACTACATGGAGTATAACATTTTTATTTTATAAATTGGAGGACGTAACTAAATATATTGCCTTTTTTATTTTCTTTGAAAGAAATGCATTTTGTTTAAATATAATTTTATATGAATAAATTATTATTCGAATAAAATGATTCATTTAAGTAAATTTGATTATCAATATTTTTCTCTAACAACAAGAAGAAAGGTGTTGTGTACTAAAATATATGAAACACATAGAAAATGCATGGAAAACATAAGACATGTTAAACATATGAGATTTAAATTGAATTTATCTCATTTTAGATCATGACTAAGGAAGGATATTCACTCACTCTTATATTTTATATTTTATATACTTCTCATTTTCACAACCTATATCTACACACATGTCTTCATTCTTCTTTGTTTTTGTTGTTGTTAGTGAACGGTGTTATATAAAGGCTCTTGTGAGATTGGTTAAAGGGATAGAAAAAAACTCGTAATTTATGTTATCTTTCTCTTATCTCAATACATTTGGATTCTATTCATTATTTGAAATTCCCTTCTTTTTCCAATTCATCGAGTTTCCATAATTTATAGAATTGTCTACAGACATGACAACTAGAAAACCAGTTCAAAGGCCACCTTATATACTTACTGAATTAAATCATCTCATATACCAAATACCTACACAAATACAATACATTTTTAGAATATAAGTCATACTTCTTCAACTACAATCAATGAAATTACACTTACCTCATATATTTTAAATGGAAGAATATAGTCTCCTCCAAATAAGGAAATAATTATTATCAAATTATACACAATTATTGTATGTAATATTGTACGATATTATATTCAATTATATGCAATTTTTAATAATGATAGAATCTCATGATAATGAATCCCTACCTAATTAAATTGTAATTTGGAGAAAGAAACTCACTACACTAGTATATATTCCTATACATGAAGTGATGTAAATATGCACACAAGATAATAAAAATATTTTATTTATTCTTTCCATTTCTTACATAAAGTTTTCTTTTTCACTTCATAATTCCACTACCTCGGATCCTCTTACCTTTAGAAAGGCATTCACAACCTCTCCGTACTTGCAGAAAATGGTACCTTTTTTTCTTTGCTAATTGCTTTGATATGTGTCTGTGCTGTTACTGAATTTCATTTCATTGTTGCTTCTCTTAATCGAGGATCTTTTGGATTGTGGCGTTGTTCTTGCTCTGGTGAGCCATTTTCCACTACAAGAGCACGAAATGATGATAATGGTAGAATGATTAATATTTTGTTGTCATATGTTGGTTGAAATATAATTATATACTTTAAAGATGTAGTTGTTCTACCCTATTAGTTAGGGTTTATGTGCTAAGGAAAAATGACTTATTTCTAACCTTAATGAATGGTAGAAATTATTTTTGATCTCCTGATGTTTTAACTAGGATGAATTGCATTCTTAGCTCATAACAATTTTCTATAATGAATTGTCAATTTTAGAATATGTAGTTTTCTATTGAATATAGAAGGTCAATGAATCCATAAAGGTATTTACTTTTTAATTATTTTTTGAAGATAATATAACATTTGGATTCTGATTTTATTTTTGTTTTACTATTATCTTGAAACAAGAGTATCATAACCTCATAATAGGTGCTGGAGCCTTGCCTTGTTTAGTAGAATCTAGGCACAAGATCTGTACTATTTCTCAGCCTCAGCCACTCATTAATCTTAGAGCAGCTGATAGCTAATGAAAATAGTGATATCAAGAGGCTATTTTTTTTTTTTTTTACTTTCAGTAATATATATTCTACAATTATATTTAAACATAATATTTAATGGGCATTAAACCCTTTTTACCCATGTAACATCACTTTTTTGTTAAAATATTTCTCAAAAAAGTTATACTTCTATAATACTTCAAAAATAGTGATTATCTATACTTTTTTAGAGTTGTTAGGTGTCACTACTTCATATTGATAGTTACAGGTGTGTTTATAATGTACTACACACAACCTTATATATTATTATTAAGGAAATAATAATTATCAAATTATACGCAATTATTGTATGCAATATTGTACGATATTGAATAATGATATAATCTCATGATTAGTGGATCCCTACCTAATTAGATTGTAATTTGGAGAGAGAAACTCCCTACACTAGTATATATTTCCTATACATGAAGTGATCTAAATATACAGAATAAAAACATCTTTTATCTTTCCATCTTCTTGCATACAATTTTCTTATATGGTATAAGAACACCGATTTTGGTGCTTTTGTTAGCGCTGCAAGTCTGTTTGCCCATAACTCGTCTGTTAATTATGCTTTTACGAAACCATGAATTTTGGATAGCGGAGGAACCAATCATTTTGCATCTGATTCACAATTTTTCACACACTTCATCATCATTTATTCCAAATGTTAATCTGTCCACTGGCTCAACTGCGCCCATCTCATCTACAAGCACAATTAAATACAAGTCTGAATGACTATACTAGATGTACTTGATTATTCCTTATGAATCACAAGTCTGAAACCCAATATCTCTTAGAATAATTCATTACTTTTGAACAAAATCAATTTTAGGTATATATTAAAAACCATCCACGATGACAACGAATTAGAATTTATTTCTATGCGTAATTTTTTTTCTCAAAAAAGGTATTGAATGTCTACACTCCTCAACACAATGGAGTAGTAGAACGCAAACATAGACACATTTTAAACACAACACGAGCCCTCTTATTTCAGTCTCATTTACCATTAGAATTTTGGGAATGCGTTTTAACTGCCACATATATCATTAATCGCTTGCCAACACCTTTACTACAAAATAAATCACCTCTTGAGATGTTATATAATCGTTCACCTTGACTTTCTCACTTAACAAATTTGAAACTTCGAATCACACTAATTAAAGTAATTTGAATTTTTAAGCAAATCAAATTTAATTTGAATTAAGAAAATTGAACTATATGGAGTATAACATTTTTATTTCATAAATTCGTGGACGTAACTAAATATATTATTTTTTTTATTTTCTTTCAAAGAAATGTATGTTTTTAAATATAGTTTTAAAAATTTATATAAATAAATGATTATTCGAATAAAAGTGACATGTTTATGCAAATTTGATTATCAATATTTTTTCTCTAGGAACAACAAGAAGGATGTTATGTAGATACATGAAACACATGGAACACATATAAGACATACACATATAAGACGTGTTAAATACATGAAATTTAAATTTGAATTTATCTCATTTTAGATTATGACTATGAATTTTATAAGAGATTCACTTGATTTTTGAATGAAAGTTAATGGAATTATTTTTTGTATTTTATATATTTATCACCCCTTTCACAATCTAACAACACATAGGTCTTCATTACTTGTTATCCATTTACTTTGTGAGATCTTAATATGACAATTAGAAAATCTAGTTCAAAGACTATCTTACACACCCACTGAAGTAAGTCATCTCACTTACTAAATATCTACACAAATACATTTTCAGAATACTAGATGTCACTTTTTCAACTATAATCAATGAAATTACACTTACCTCATGAAACAATCTTCTACCATTCTAGATTGTGCTACAAAATGAAATGACCAACTTGCCCTTCTACACCCCATGAATTTCAACTTGCACCCTCATGAGGGGGTGAAATGACAAAGTTGTCATTGAAAAATACATTTCGGATTGCACATTCTAAAATGTATTTTCGGATCCAAAGTGTATATTCTAAAATCATTCCGAATTACACATTTAAGAATGTATTTTTGGATCTCGAAAGGTCTTCCAGAATGTACAATATGAAATGAGTTATTACATTTCAAATTATATAATTTTAGAATATATTTATTTTTTGAAAAAAAAAACAGAAATTAAGAGAATGAAAGTGTATATTCCAAAAACATGTGAATACAGTAATAAAATAAACAATGTGAATAACATCAATATATATACATACAATTCCTCATATCTATGTAACACTATATTCTACTAATATAATATGAATCATAACTTAGTAACTTAACCTCTACATAATATTATGTAAAACAAAATATGTTTATATTTGATATGGACAGCTACCAAACAATTTGAACAACATTAATTCTCATCATATAATCTAATTGGTAAGTAACTAAAAATAGAAATATAAACACACACAAAATACCTAAACCAAACGAGTTATGCTAAACATATGAATCCATATAGTGACATGACTTCTTAATAAGAATATGGTCATTTTGGGAAAGAAAACCCTAGTCAAGATTTTGGTATGATAAAAAAAATCCACTCTCCTTTCAATTGACACGTCTTCCGTTTTCCTTCAGTATTATCCCAAACAAAAACTCGCGAGTTTTAGAGTGAGTAGTTGCATAGCACAGTGATGAGTGTTCAGCTATCAGGTTTATGGGTCCCCAACTCTCCACCAAGTCCCCCATACTTCCTTCCCAACCGTGGCAGATTCTCCGCATCAGCTCTCTCATCCCAATCTCCCACTATTCAGGCAACCCTTTTCCCCTTTTCTATCTTTTTCCAATTCACTTTCACCTCCTGAGATTGCATCTCGCGGGCTTTGTTATTTCTTATGTGTTGCTGTTTGAGAAATTCAAGTTTTCATCTTTTTCGTAATATATTCAGTTTTTGTGATGCAGATAATTGGTGTGGGAGGCCCCAGTTGGAGGGATAATGGATATGGCAATCCCAACGGCAACTTATTTGATGGGTGTCAAGCAGAGAGTGATCTTTGGAGTGACATTAACACTGATCTTTATCACTGGACAAAGACATTGCGCCCTGTGCAGGTAAGGTATTTGTTTATGTGTCTCCTCATTCATATGCATTGTGTACTGTTGCATTAGTACACAATTCGAACTGCTGATATTCTTGTGGGGCATGGGGCAGTGGTTTCCTGGTCATATTGCAAAAGCAGAAAAAGAACTGAAGGAGCAGCTCAAATTGATGGATGTTGTGATAGAGGTGCGGGATGGACGAATTCCTATCTCCACAAGTCATCCACAGGCAAGTATCTTTCTTTCTTTTTTAAAAATTAAAAACATTAACTTTGTTAAGTATCCGCTTAGAGTTGACATGAATGATGTTTGTGCTTTACTTATTGATAGAACGATTAAAAGCTATAGCTACTCTTATGCTATGAAGAAGGCTACATAGAAGATGCTAAAACTAGAAATTGCTTTGAAACTTTCATATTTTGCATTGATCGCATTACAGAACCCTTAATTCAATAGCTAGCTAAAGGGATGACAACCCTACAAGCGTCATCATCTAGTGTTTAGGAAATTCAAATTAAAGAAAAATATTATATTAGAAATAACTTCTCAAGTCCAACCAATAAAATCCTTCAGCCATTTAATTTTATTTTTCTTGGGCCTAAGGAGGCCCAATCTATCATTTATCTTTTGCACCCATTGTTAACTTGAACTAAGAGCCAATTTGAACAGACTTCTCAGCACACACAGAAGTAGAAAGTAAAATGAGTTAAACTACTTGAATATGTGAAAATCAACTTGTACACTTCACTTGTTGTGGTAATGTTGAAAAGTTGAGGTGCACAACTTGATTCCTTTTATTTTCTTCTGCTACAAGTGCTTCTTGAGAAGTATATGTATATCTAAAAATAACAGTGATTGAATTTGATTGAACTTTTTTTTTGTTTTTCCCACTCCTTCGTAGTATTTAAATCCTAAGAGATTTTCTTTTATCATCTTCAATTTGGTTGAAGAAATATATACTTGTTTCTTGCAGTTCTCTATTGTTGGTCTTGGCGTCTTTATTTAACAGGCAATTTAGGTATAAAGTGTTACAGTCATTTTACATGGTTTCTTAGTTTTATGAATAACAGTTTATTCTTTTGGGACATGAAGTATTAGTAAGCGTGTAAGACATTACATCCCAATACCATATTGAGGCCACATGTTCTAGGATGATACATTCCTAGTTTTCATCTTACTTTTACTTCTGCTTTGTAGATGGATTTATGGCTTGGAAATAGAAAGAGAATTTTGGTTTTAAATAGAGAAGACATGATATCAACTGCAGACCGCAATGCTTGGGCAGATTATTTTACTAAGAATGGCACAAAAGCTGTCTTCTCCAATGGGAAGCTTGGAATGGTATTGAAACAATATCTTTCTTTCTCCCATAGCTCTCCATATTCTGAAGTTTCAAGTACAGGATGCTTGATTACGTGTTGTCAGTACAGGGAACGATGAAGCTAGGCCGGTTAGCAAAGGAATTAGCAGCTGATGTAAATATTAAGCGTCGAGCCAAAGGGCTACTTCCTCGCGCGGTGGGTTGCTCCTAGCAATTGCATACTCATTTTCTGTCTTTTATTCATTTTCTTATGCCAATTCTCTGGTAAAAATCCTACTTTTCTTTCTCAAAGAATAAGGAAAACATACCTTTTATCAGAGAAAGAAATAACTGTACTGTGTGCATACTAGCTTTCGCCATTCTCTTTCTTCTTTAACTTAAAGGGCTACATTTCCATCTAAAAAATAAAGCAACACATGGTTTGTTAGAGAAAGAAAGATGAATACCTTCTTGTTTCCACAAGTCACAGTACTCTTTCTCGTTGATCCCCTGTTCTCTAATTTAAAATGTGCTCAGTAAATTGTATGATAAATAACTTTTTTTGCTGATTGTTGTCATTCACTTCACTGTCTATCACATTATTTTTATTTAAAGTACGTATGCTACTGTTTAATAGATTCGAGCTGGAATAGTTGGATACCCTAATGTTGGAAAATCATCTTTGATCAACCGTTTGTTAAAGCGAAGAATGTGCCCAGCAGCTCCCAGGCCAGGAGTTACAAGAGACTTGAGGTAGGTTCTTCATTTTGTTTAACTAAATAATTCTTTTTATTGATAGATTGAGAGTATTTAAAATTGGCAGCAATTTTTTGTATTCATAAATTAATTTTGTATTTTGTTTGACCTATTACTTGAACTAACTTTAGTACTTTTAAATTTGTATGTCATCTATTCTTGATTCTTAAATGACAACTAAAATGACAAAAAACGAATGGACTAAATCTCATGGATGCATCCAGTCCTCTGAATTTCATGGTAAATTTTTCATCCCAAATGTTGAAAATTATAGCTTCTGGGTTTTCTTTGCTCAAAGAAAAAGTTAATGATATACAAAGTACATTCTGTTCAAGTGCTAATAGTGTCAAAAACAGTTTCCTGAGTATGCTACAACTAATTTGTTCCGACTAAAAGTCTAAGCTTAAATAAAACAGTTGTGGATCACTTGGTCTCTCATTACATGTGCTGAATATGTAATTTGTCATAGTTCTTTCTTGATGTGATAGGTGGGTTCGTTTTGGGAAAGATCTTGAACTGCTGGATTCTCCTGGGATACTCCCAATGCGAATCAGTGATCAGTCAGCTGCTATAAAACTCGCCATATGTGATGATATTGGAGAGAGGTCCTATGATGTGTCTGATGTTGCTGCAATTCTTGTGCAGATGCTCACAAAACTTCCCACAGTAGGTATGTGACGTGACAGAGAAACCTATTTTAGTTGAGAAAAACGTCAGTTTATAGAATTCAGTGGGTGGGTTTCTTTCTCATGCGACCTTGCTTATGATATCAATTTCAACTGTTTCACTGACATTTTACACGACGTGTTATTTTCCGACGTGTTTTCTGTTATTTATGAAGTTACACAGCGCTGTGGCCAATATTACATTGTTTGATCTCTCTTTCCTCTAAAACTACCAATTCTCAGTCTTTGATTTGATCGCAGGAGGAGATACTCTTCGTAAACGGTACAAGATTGATGTAGATAGTCAAAATGGTAAAATGTACGTGATTTTTTTTTTCTAATTCGCATTGATATGTCTTGCATTTAGAGGCCAGACCATGGTAATGTTTCTTCATATTTTTACATAGTTTCTTCTTAACAGTGTATTTTATTTACTAAATTGCAGATTCGTAGAGAAGCTTGCAGTTCGAGTATTTAATGGAGATGTTCATCAAGCAGCATTCCGTGTCCTAGCAGATTTTAGAAAAGGTAAGTTTGGTTGGACTGCACTGGAGAGGCCCTCTAGGTGAAGGCACATGTTTGCTTATGAAAGCAGAATTCTCCGAAACTTGATTTGAAAATTATGAGACCTCCTGGAACTAACTGCTGAAGACAACTCCGTATGGATTAGATGAATGTGGAATTGTGGTTATGAATGACATTCTGGAAGAGAAAGGTGAATGTTCCCACAAGACTACATTTGGAGCCTTGAGGCAGACGAAAGAAAGGATTTAAAGCCATTGTTGCTATGTAATGTGTCATGCATAACCGTGTCTGTATATAATTAGTAGCGTGCAATGGGATGGGAGTTAGCATGCATCAAACATATGTGGTAGCATATATTTAATTATTATAGGGAGATGTTTCTTAAAAATTATGGTTGATGCTTATACTTTTTGAATGATCTTCTAGCTCATATTGCTAAATAGATAAACATGATTGAGGCAAAGCAATAAAATGGTAATGACGAAATGGTGTAGCTTTGCTCTATTACATATATATACTACCTGATCTTGCCCCCACCTATCTATCAGGGCGAAATGGTGCTTTGCTTTGTTACGGCAAAAAAAAATCACATTTCGTGGAACTGGAACATGGTACCGATTATGGGTCTAGGATTAACAAAGCTGGATTAATTATATACCATTAAGATGTAATACTGTTGGTTTCAAAAGATGGATTGGATAAATGTCTTCTTGGAACGGATGGGAATCTGACAGTCTATTCATTTTCATTCTTAAGCTCAAACTTTAAGTCACTCACCTTTCTATATTTGGTGATTCTTTGTCTAAATCTCAAGGAATAAAAGCAGTGTAATCTTTACCAGCATCGTAACACTTAGCTTGAGAAAGGGGAAAAGTGGATAACGAGTGGGAATATGTACATGAATGGTATATATACTTCGTCCATTGAAGTTTCCGAGATCCTTAGAAAGTGCCGCCTATTAACAGTTTTGTGGTGTCAGTAAGTTATCTATGGCGTTGATAGAGTCTACTCTTTACAGTGCTTACCGTTAAGGCCATAACATAACCAACCAAGTACTGGAGCAAAGTGAAATGAATTGTAATTGTAAGGGATAAAATTTCATCACAATCTCTATGTGGTTCCAAGCTTGCAATTACAAACAAGGGGCAAACAAAATACAGAAAAAACAAGGAAGCAAAACCAACCACAACCGTGTCTGTAAAAGAATGGTTGAATTTTCAAATGGCGTGTATACAACAATCTTTTCTCTCTTTGAAAAACTTCAAATTTCAATGTCTCCGTTAATCGTGGACAGCTATATTACATTGGTGCAGGCATATTTTCATCTTGCAATTGTGGAAGCACAAGTTGGGTCGTCTTTGTTTGACCAGCTTTCCTTAATTCGACAAGCCTGCATTGGCCTTTCAATTTGTAGTGTTTCTGCGGCTTCCTTCTCCAATTGCCTACAATATCTTCCAAACGTGTCTACACTAACCTGAAGTCTAAAATCTACTCCAAACAGAAAACTCATCTCCAACCTGTTTAATTCAGAAGTGCTTACTCCGCCAACTTTTGCATAGTAAGCATTATTGTAGAATCTGTAAACCAGACAGAAAAGTAAGCTAACAGCTTCAGCTGAATGAAACAAATATAGACCATATCAAATACTCAGGAAGCATGAAGAACTATTATTTTTCTTTTAAATCATCTCTTTTTTGTCAAACATATAATTGATTCCGCATATTTAACATCGTTAAGGTTGTCATTATCAACCGGCCATAGCAGTTACTAATAAATATCACAATATGAGGCCCACACATAGATAAGTTTTACATGTAGCATTAGCATATCCACCACAAGATACATAATGCATACAACAACAGCTAGATATTATGTGCGCTTGTTCAGTTTAAAATTTGCACTTACGCGTCATCTATAAACTTTGCGGCTAGCATAATGCTTGTTATCAAAAGCCGGTGCACATTAAGTGAAGTCAATTTGATTTCTGTGTGCTGAATAAATCTATCCACATATATGTGTGCCACAACAAAGCAGGATGGGCTGCAACCTGAGTACTTGAAGATACGATCAATGTACTTACGAACACTCAGAGTAGGAGCTCTTAAACCATGAAATACTGTAACAACATCTTTTATGTGATTTGCCTCCAATAGCGTTTCATTTCTCTGAACTAATCTCTCAAGAAGAGAAGAGAGAAGTGATAAAACCCGAGGAGCTCCCACTCCTTTATCTAATTCCTTCAGCCCCAATGAAAGGTATATATCAGAGCTTACATCCTCAGTTTCAACCGCAAGACTCCCCATATCCAAGCTGCAAGCAAATGAACAATCGTCAATAGGATAAACCTTACTGAAATGCAGTTTTTCGGCAGCTTAGAACATGATACAATTGAGCGTTGGATCTCAAGTGTGTTTGGATTGCCGTTTTAGAGGCACCATGCATCCGTCCAAAGCACAAAACAGAGAAGCAACAATATTCATGGATGAAAGAAAAAAAAATGTTAGCTAAGTTCAACTCATCGTTTTCCCAAACATACCACTAGTGCTTAGAACAAAAGAATGCCAATCTATCAACATAGCCAGAAAAAGAGTTCTGCCCCTCCCTCCCCAAAGAAAATAAAACTGCAAGAACCCTCTGCCTAATGCATAAAGATAACTCATCCTTTGAGTTACAAAATCTTCTAATCTGAAGTACTCAGAGAAGTAGTATTCCTATATATAGTCTCAGTCAAGACAACTTCATTTCTCTTTAGATCTGAACAACCCCTTAATTGATTATCTAGCTCGAGCAACCTAAAACCTTACTATTCCCAGATCTCGAGTCTCTTGTCCCAAACTGCGAACCAAAATCAACAAGTCCACTCCACCCCAACCAATTCTCTATCTCCTTAGCATACAACCTCCCAACGAAAATTAACAATTGTCTCAACCAACAAAGAGAATAACATACCCAATTTGTTCATTCCTGTAGTCTCTGCATATCAGCCCCACCCAGATCTCAAAGTCACCAACTTTACTTCCACCCCGTCACCCCCAGAAGTTAAACCGCAATGATTGCCGCAAATTTCGTTACAGAGACAAAACTTTTAGGTCGTGTCAGCTAAACACACTCCACAAAGTCCTTCCCCCAGAAAACAAGAGAGAGACACACAAAAAGAACGTAGAACAGAAAACAACTCAGCCTTGACCAACGAAACCAACCAGAGAAAAGTGAAAGACAAAACTAAAAAATAGAAACAAGAAATCCCAGTGTATTAATCCAGCAGAAACAAAAGAAAAAAAACAACCTATGCTGCAAGTACAATGCAAGTAGCGAGGAAAATAGAGAAAAAGATGTGAAACTCACAAAATTGTGAAATACTAAGGGATTCCTATAGCTTTGTGGTAAGGGTGTGTGGTCGTTGTTCTACATAAGGGTTAGGCATGGGAACAGTGATGCTGCGAACACAGGTAGATCATGCCTTTCTCCCCACCCACTCTGACTCCACCATTCTCTGTTCACAGAAACAGTTGATAGTGTTGTGTCTGTGTTGGACTTATTGTTCTCCACACCCTTCTGTTGTAAACTCCCACAATACAACACAACACAAGGATTTCTCCCTTCAATTAATCCTGCAACCTCCTTCCTCTCTCAACAGATAGCGTCCGTAATGAATGTATTCCACCACTGTCATATCATATCATGCCAAAGCCAACATGTAACAATACCATTCATGTTCCATACGAAACTCTTTTTAATCTTTTCAATTATACAATTTTAGTCCCACCTTCTTTAAAACAAGTTTCTTAATATATACGTATTATACACACACATATGCATCCGTAATTACAAAGGTTTCCCACCTCACAATGTGTAAAATTAACCAATCAAAAATAGATCCTGCCAAAAACTTTTTAAAAAATAAATAAAGAACTCATACCCACAGTGGATTACTTTTATATAATTAAACTAAATCCTTAAAACAACTATTAGTTATCTTTTTCCCTAGAATATCTATATTATTTTTTCTGAGAATTAAAGAATAAATGAGAGATCCATACTCTCACATCACATAAAGAAGAAACTAACTTTATACGTGATTCGGCCACTGTTAAAGCACCACAATAGTTTTTCTTTTCTTTCCAAAATGTACTTGCGGCTACCACTCAATTAGAGATATTTTTTTTTCTTTTAAATTTATTTGATTGAGATGTGTATGGAATTATCATATTCTTTAGTGGAATTTGATTACAGGGATTTTGGATAATATAATGTTTACATAAAGCAGACAAGAACATCTGTGCTGTGAAAGGTCAAAATATTCTTACCAAAAAAAAATAATTGAATTTCAATATGTTAATAGTATTAGTATAAATTTATGTTAGAAGATTTTTGTACTAAAAATTATGGCGCAAGATATGGCATAGTTAGTGGGTCATTACCGATTGTGATGAACAATAAGAACAATGATAAAAAAATGGGAATATGATAATAAAAAAAATGTCATTCCAATGATGAATGCCACTCAGAGTTTCGGTCACTAAAATATTTGCTTTTCACTTTCTTACTTTGTTGCGGCACATTTTTTCATTGCTGCTTATTTGGACCGCGCTTCAGAACAAAAATACTATTACTTTCTCTCTTTTTTCACTAAATTTCTCAGAATAAAAACTCTCTAAAATATGCATTGGTTTGGGTGGTTGTTCAATCGCTGTGTAGTTAAATGGCTTCATTGATCTGTTGTTTGATATTTCACAATATTTTAAAAAAATAAAATTCGTGTTATGTCAAAATACTGCTTTCGTTTGGGACCAATAATTTTGTCAATTTAAGCATAATGACAATAACGATTTGAAATGTAAAGTTTTTATGTGAAGAAAGTGATGTAGTTTTGTCTATTAAATTCATGAGTGGTATGAATATGGAGCTTTGCATTTAAAAATCATAAATAGCTATATGTATAAAATCATAAATAGTTACCCCTGCTTTAAGAAGAAGCTTGACCTACCCATTTTCCTTCAATTTGCCATCATAATCGACGAAGACACCTAATACTTCTGCACCCATCATCACCAATTTAAATAAAAAATAATGTTGGTAGAAGGTGAATCAAACATTTTCAATTACTATTTTTCAATTATTCAATCATTGAAATTCAGTATATTGTATTTATAAATAGAAGTCAAATCTTTTTATTTTCTGCCAATTGCTATCGGCAAGGTTCAATATGGAGTAGAGTACAATTAAGTGGATAATTTCATAATTGAGTTTTTGAGATATGCAAAGGATGGTTTTCATGCAATTTACTAATCTAGCCAACAATAGTTTCTCTGCAAGTTCATGTTCAATAATGCAAGAAGCTTCCATGGAAGAGAGAGGAGGAAAAATAGTTCACTACAATACACTCATATTTATATTATTCTTTTACGCTATTATTCTATGACAGATTTTTATGTATGATAAACATGTTCAAATTTATAATAGGGAAATCATTCATGAAACTATTTTCATGATAATAAACAAAATAGTCCTTTCTGTTTAGTTTTTTTTTTCTATTAATCTATGATGCGAGAGTTAGGGTCTCTTAAATTCCTATTCTTGAAAACTGTTTTTTTTTCATATAATAAGAGTAATACGGTAAGAAAATCAATTTTAGAGAAAAAAAATAATTAGTTGCTACAATGACTAAATTAGATAAACTAAAAAAATTTGGTTTTTAAATTAATTTTTTTATTATTGTTAAATAGTTTCTAAATTGGTATCTAATTAGCTATCAAGGTTTTATTTATCAATTATTTAGATTCTAAATTTAGTAGCAAAAACTTTGATAACTAATTAAATATCAATTTAGAAATTATTTAACAATAATATAAACTAATTTAGAAACTAAAAGTTATAAAATGTTACTAATTTAGTCATTATAATAATTAATTATTTTTTGTCTCTAAAATTGATTTCCATTTCATGATTTTTTTAAGTGTAATTTTTTTAAAAAAACTATTTTAAAATTAATATATTACTTTTAATATTTAAATAAAATAATAATAATTTAAGTTTCTTATTTTTTTGTATTTAATTTCTATTTTTATTTATGTATATTTTCATTTGTGTTTACTCATCTTTTACTTTCCACAAAAAAATCTAAAAAAAATTATTTTATAAAATTGTTTTTAAAATCTAAAACTAAAAACAAAATCAAATACATCCTATAATATAAGATTTTAAAACTTATTTAGCTAGTCAGTGCAGTTTTAAAATTGTGAATCAACTTAAAGAAAAGATAAAAAAATTATAACTTGATAATATATATATATATATATATATATATATATATGTTAATAATTTTTATAAATATTTATTAATATATATACTTGATATTTTTTAAAAAGAGTATATTGTGTATATGAATTTTACATGTAGGCTTGTTGAATTGGTTTCTGGTTGCAAACACTCACATGTGAACTTTCTCACATGATCACTGCTTTATGTGAATCTAGCGGCAATTGTTGAATCTGGCGGCAATTGTTGGCACAAAACTTTAAACAGATTCTTCAAAATTTATAAATTAGTTGTACTTCTGTTTGATGTGAGATGTTTAATACATCACATACTCATACGCATATTTTGTGTGCGGTGAAGATATAAATGAATCAAAATCGATATGTGCTGACCGATCCATTAAATCATATTAAAAAATAAATTTAAATCTAATTTATATTTATAAAAACTTACTTATAAAGTGAACATACACTTTATATACTATATTTATATATTATACTCATTTATATTATTATGAATTCTACTGTCTAGGTCGGTCAACCGAAAGGTTGTACCAAAAGTCTCGACCGAAAGGTTGTATCGAAAGTCTCGACCGAAAGGTTGTATCGAAAGTCTCAACCGAAAGGTTAAATATAAAAAGTAAATAAGTAAAATTAAATTAGTGATTATAGCAAAGCCCATAAGATGGGCCCAAATATACAGGTGTGTGTTTTCAAAATGTTAGGTGCAAAAAGAAAAGACCCAAGTAACTTTTAAGCCCAATAAGAGAGCCTTATAAATAGAGGTTCAACTCAAGAGGTAAGTAAGATTCAATTGATCTGATGAACATAAAACTATATCTGACTTTGGCATCGGAGCGCCTTGCAGGTACACACACCCACCTGTGAGGAGAAGAAGCCGAGAGCCCAACCCGAGAAGAAGCCGAGAGCCTAACTCGAGTAGAAGTTGCGAGAGCCCAACCCGAGAAGAAGCCGAGAGCCCAACTCGAGTAGAAGCCGCAAGAGCCCAACCCGAGAAGAAGCCGAAAGCCCGACTCGAGAAGAAGCCGCGAGAGCCCAACCCGAGAAGAAGCCGAGAGCCCAACTCGAGGAGAAGCCGAGAGAGTTCAGTCCAAGTTCGGAAGATTTGTAAAGGAGTTGATCTTATCAACCTTATTCTAGTGTTCTTGGTCCTTGTTGTAAGAACATGAATTGATTTTATTATATATTAATTGATTTTATTATATATTAATTATGAATTGATTTTATTATATATTAATTATGAATTGATTTTATTATATATTAATTATTAATTGATTTCATCTTTATTTCCTGTGAAACTCAAACTTGTATATCATAAATTACATTAGGTTTATAAATCTTATTCTGTCTTTCAATAACATTCAAAATTGTATTCATTTTCTATTCTTTTAAAATCTTATATCGACTAAAAATAATAAAGTCAATTCATAATATATAAGTGAGTACAAATCTCATCTTATAAACTAGTTTTATAAAATAGAATTAGACTTTAAATTTACTTCTTAATGCAATATCAAAATCATTTAAAATTTATCTTAAATTTTTTTATTAGATCTACCGTGTCACTTCATCGGGATGTTATCGGACAACCATAAATATTTAATCTTGTGTGGAAATATATTAGATATAAGTGATTATAAATCTTAAAGATTAAATTAGACTTATTAATCTAACTTTAATATATTTGTCTTGCATCATTCCTTTTATGAGACAGATGATATATCCTTCAAAATATTCCTAGTTCTTGTTCCTGTACTCTTAGATATTGCTTAGTCTTTTGCATCTATATATCATTTAGAGGCTGCCGTTGTTGAACATCATTACAAAGGCTGCATCGGTGCTTGCTCTTGTCGTAATTCACATAAAAACATCCTTAACCTTCAACTCTTATCCCTTATTTCTCTAGCTCTCTAACTCTTTCTCTGTCTACGTGCTTGTGATAACGCCTCCAACACAATACCCACACTATATTTGCTATCAAAACTATTTCATTACTGATTTTATTCCTACTATATATGACATATATGTGATGTGCTAACCCTGCACTTTCACTGATATATGTTTCCTCCCTTTTTAAAAGCTTCAAGAGACTATGTCTAAACTCTCTTATATATGTATCTATCAAAATTTGCCCTAATGTAGATAATTTATATATTTACTTATATAAAGACTTTAAACTTTGAATTCAAGATTATTGAAATCAGAGACTAAATACAATCTTAACGTTAAAACAATAAGTACTAGAAGAAAATCATTAAATAAAAAATAATTTTAAAGACAAAAAATAATTAATTACTATAGTGATTAAATTAAAATCTATTTTAGAGACTAAAAAATTATTAGTTTCTATTACTGATAAATAGTTTTTAAATTGATATCTAATTGGTTATCAAGTCTTTTGTTATCAAATTTAGAATCTAAATAATTTATAATTAAGAAAGAAAATATAAAAATTAGAAGTCTCTCCCAAACTCTACTCCTATAATACAATGCACAATGAGTTTCCAACCCATTGAAAATTCGTCCATTGCAGCAAAATCTTCCTTCCGTATTATGCTTATAAAATGAAATTTTTCTAAAACAAAGTGATGTCTTGTTAGACAACTTCAAAGAAATTGATTTTTCTCGTATGTCACTTCTTCAATGAGTAACCTATGCTCTTAGTTAATTTATTTTTTCGACAAAAAAATAAATTAAAATATTTAAGAAATGTTCGTATAAAAAAAGAGAGTTTGAGATTGATATGTCCAACTTGACAAACTTAAAAAAAAAGAGTCAACAATCCTGCAATAAATAAAAAACCTAAAAACTACATTAATAGAGTCACACCTCCATATTCAACCTCAACCTTATGACTTTGTTTGGATTGAAAAGTGGAAAGTTGAGGGTGTGGGAGGGTGAGAGTGTGAGAAGGAAGTGTGAAAAAAATTAGTGTGTTTGGATTAAGATATGTTAGAGTGGATGTGTACAAACATACCCTAACTCTTAAATTAGAAGCCCTAACTCTTAAATTAGAAGAAATGGTGCTTTAGTTCAAAGAAGTGCATTGATGTGACTTCTACAATCCAGTTTTAACAAGAATTCGAAACAGTGAGGGTAATTTCATACTTAAGGAATAGGTAACTCACAAACTCCTCTATTTGTCCACAAAAAAACACAGTTGAAATTCTCTCAAGTTGACACTCTGTTTTGTATAGTTATCCAGGTTATATGCCATGAAAGGTAGTGCTTTAACTGGTTTAATAATGACTTCCCTCTCATTGCCTTCGTAATTCCATTTTCCTACAAAAGAAATATATAGAAAAATAAGGAAACAACACATTTATCTGTGTACTTAAATGATTTGGTTTTAAACCCCATTATATTTCACATAAAGTGAAAAAATAAATAATTTTTTTTAAAAATAATAATAGAAGTACCCACCACACTTATTATATAGCAAAATAAATATAATATAAGAAAATTATTAAATAGTAACCAAATTTAAAGATAAAAATAATTAGTCACGATATTAACTAAATTAAATATTAATTTAGAGACTAAAAAATTATTAATATTTAGTGTAATTTTTATTATTAATAAAATATTATAAAATAGTTTTTAAATTTGAGTCTAAATAGTTACGAAAGAAGTATGCAAATTAAAGCTTTTAAGCTTTTAAATTAATAATAGATTTAATTATTACTAAGAAAATCATTGAATAGATACCAATTTTATAAAAAAAATAATTAATTACTATATTTTGACTAAATTAAAGATTATTTTAGAGATTTATTTTATTTATTTATTTCTAAATTAGTTTAAATAGTTTTTAAAATAGTATCTATTTGCTACCAAGTTTTAAATACCAATTAGCAAAAACATTGATATCTAATTAGGTACCAATTTAAAAATTATTTATTAATAATAGAAACTAATTTAGAAATCAATAATTTTTTTAGTCTCTAAAATGGTTCTTTAAAATAATTTCTAATTTAGTCACTATAACAACTAATTATTTTTTGTTTTTAAAATTGATTTTTATTTAGTGATTTTTTTTGTAGTATTAAATGTTTTACCTTCTTAAATATATTATAGTAAATTTATATTATTTCTTTAGAAAAAAAACTTTCTTCTTCAAAAACATACAATATAAATATTTAGTCTAAAGTTATCTATTAAGTTCATAAACTTTTATTTTATTTTTTTCTGGACAAAAAATCGCAAATTCTTACATGCCAATTAATAATTTAGCATGTATTGTGTTGCTAAAGGGAGCATGTAGATTTCAGAAAAAACATGACCCAATAAAGTGGAGAGATTTCTGAGAGAAAATAAAAAAGCTTGGTTAATTATGTCAACAAGTGGTTATTCATTAACCACTCTATCATCAACTAACTAAGTACTTGGTTATTCTAAATCGAAAATAATTTTAACTAGACTTTTGTTGGTAATTCTCCTAAATAAATTTCAATATAAATAAAAAAGTTGATCATTCCTATTCTTATTATTGTTTGTATATGCCTTTACTCTTGATTGAGTTTGCTCCATTAATTTATAATTTAAACTAGTTAGATATTAAATTAAAAATTAATTTATTTTTCTTATCAATAATATAATTAACTTTAGATATCAATACTTTTTTAATTTATAAATATTATATAATTTATCTATTTTTTTTTCAAATGTTAATTATTATTTAATAAATTTTTTAGTGATAGAAACGGGTAAATTCCCTATCTAGCACCATTTACACTTTTATTTCCCTAACTAGCACCCTTTTGTTTTTATTTCCCTATCTAGCACTCTTTTATTTTTTATTTCCCTATCTAGCACCATTTCAAAAATAAATTAAAAAATAATAATTTTTTTTTTGATAATTTTAATTTTGAATGCATTAAAAAATAAATATTTTTAAATTTTAAAATAGTTAGAAATATAATTAATGAATAAAGAAATTGTTTTTAAAAAATAAAAATAAAAAAGTAATAAATTTAAAATGTTTAGTTTAAAACTTATTTTTTCAAGAATGAATAAAATAAAAAATTAAACTCTACAACAACATAAAAGTTGAATATATAAACATAAATTAGTATTTATTTTTATTATTATTGATGATGTAATTATTTTAATTTCAAGTAAAAAATATAGGACATAATTATAAAAAAAACAAAGTTAAATAAGGACTGATATGGACATAAAAGAACAACATGATCGAAAAAAAAATGTTCATATTGTCAAACACCAAGACATACATAAAAAAGATATGTTCCAACATTACTGGATTGTGCACTTCTCGTCATTAATTATGTTTCATTTCGCACAAACTATTTAATGTACCTTTGAAGAAAATATTAAATGAATTATCATCTTTCATTTATTTTCATTTTTATGATCAACATATATTTATTCATTATCGCTTTATATCTCTTATATTTATCTTATTTGGATTTATTTTTATATCTTTTATCTTTATCTTAATTTGTTTTGCCTTTATTTTATATCTTTTATGTTTTTAGTTATTATTTTTTTTCTACCATTCTTTTTTTTTATTGTTGCTATTTTTATTTTCTAGACTCTTTTTTTCATTTTTTGCTTCTCATTTATCATTATTAAGTGTAACATTTGCATTAGTTTTTTTTAGGATTTTGCATTTAGGATAGACACTTCAATATTACTTGTGTATCCACTATTAATTAATACTAATTGACTTTGTTTTTTTTTGTAATTATGTCATGTATTTTTTACTTGAAATTAACATGATTACATCATATAATAATAAAAATAAATAGTAATTTATGTTTATAGATTCAACTTTTATGTTGTTGTAGGGTTTAATTTTTTATTTTCTTCATTCTTAAAAAAATAATTTTAAACTAAACATTTTAATTTTTTTATTTTATTTTATAAAAACTCATTTCTTTATTCATTAATTATATTTCTAACTATTTTAAACATTAAAAATATTTATTTTTTAATGCATTCAAAATTAAAATTATCAAAAAATAAATAAATTATTATTTATTTATTTATTTTTGAAATGGTGCTAGATAGGGAAATAAAAAATAAAAGGGCGTTAGATAAGGAAATAAAAACAAAAGGGTGCTAGATAGGGAAATAAAAACAAAAGGGTGCTAGTTAGGGAAATAAAAGTCTAAATGGTGCTAGATAGAGAATTTACCCAATAGAAACACTTCAATCAATTATATTATCGTATTTTAATTAGGATAATCAATTTCATACTGATATAAATTTTTGCCTACTTTTACATATCTTTACTTGTTTTAATTACATATGTTGAAAAAAAATATAACTTATTCAAATCAAAACTTTTTTCAGAATAATAATATATTTACTCTGGGTAATTTATTTATAAAACATATTACTTGTTAAACTATAATCTTGTTTAACTTTGGTTTCTTAAAGTTCTGCTGGGATATTGTAAGGTTGGATGTGGTGTCAGCTGTGAAGGATTTTGCATCTAAAGTTCAAATGCTTCATTCCTCTGTCTCGTCCCGAAAGTAGAAAACCCTCAGCAACTCAGCGAGTTCAGACCTATTTCGTTAGTTGGATGCTTGTATAAAATTATCTCAAAAGTGTTGTCTCTACGCTTGAAAAAGGTAATTAGTAAAGTTATTGATTTGAGACAGTCAGCTTTTCTTGAAGGTAGGGGTTTGCTGGACAGTGTGTTAGTAGCTAATGAGGTGTTGGAGGAATATAAAAGAAAGAGGAAGAGTTGTGTGTTCTTCAAAGTCGACTATGAGAAGGCGTATGACTCGGTTAGTTGGGAATTCATTTATTATATGCTTGATCGGTTGGGTTTCTGTGCTAAATGGATTCAGTGGATAAAATGTTGCTTAGAATCTGCTTCAGTTTCTGTGTTGGTGAATGGTAGTCCTACTAGGGAATTTACTCCTAGGAAGGGTCTTCGCCAAGGTGATCCACTAGCTCCGTTTCTCTTCCTTTTAGTTGCAGAAGGGTTGGCTGGAGTTTCTAGGATGGCAGAAGAGAAGAATTTGATTGATAGTTTGGAGGTTGGAAGAGCTAAAATAAAGGTGAATATGTTGCAATATGCTGATGATACTTTATTCTTCTGTGAAGCTAATACCAAAAGTATCTTCAATATTAAGGCGATTTTGCTTTGTTTTGAGTTAGCTTCTGGGCTTAAGGTGAATTTCTTAAAAAGCAAATTGGGCGGGTTGGGGTTGGATTCGAGTTCGCTTCAGCGTTTTGCGGCTATTCTCAATTGTAATGTGATGGTAACTCCATTTGTTTACTTGGGGCTACCGGTAGGAGGGTGTCATAAGCGCAGTGCTTGTTGGAACGAGGTGTTAGAGAAAGTTCAGAATAAACTGTCTAGGTGGAAAGGCAGGTGCCTGTCAATGGCAGGGAGAATTTGTTTAATCAAGTCTGTTCTTTATTCAATCCTGTTATTTTTTATGTCTTTATTTAAACTGCCTTCTATGGTGGCAGACAAGTTAGTTCGGATCCAAAGGAATTTCCTTTGGGGGTGGGGCTCTGATGGAAGGAAGATCGCTTGGGCTTCTTGGGATAAGGTGTGTGAGCCTCGGGATTCTGGAGGTCTTGGAATCATTGATCTTAGGAAATTTAACTTGGCTTTATTAGGAAAGTGGATTTGGAGACTGGGTACGGATAAATGAGGTTTGTGGAAAGAGATTTTTGATTCTAAGTATGGTGGTTGGAGAAGTTTGAGAGAAGGCGGTAAGTCTAGTAGGGGCTCTCTCTGGTGGAAAGATTTGAAGGAGGTGTGGGATTCAGAGGGTTGGGGTAGAAGTTTTGAAGATGGTTTTAAGTGGAAAGTGGGGGATGGTAAGGAGATTTCTTTCTGGGAGGACAGTTGGTTGAGCTGTGGTACTTTGAAGGGAGTTTTTCCGAGACTTTTCTCTCTAAGCTCGGCTAAAAACGCAAAAATGGCTGAGCTTGGGTATTGGTATAATGGAGAACGAGTGTGGAATTTGGACTGGCGTAGATCCTTTTTCGACTGGGAGAAGTCTTTGGTTGAACAGTTGTTTCAAAGTTTGCAAGAGGTGAAGTTGGTTTTTGAGGAGGCGGACAGTTGGGTCTGGAAGATTGGGGAGAGTCAAACTTTCTCAGTTAACTCTGCCTATGTTCAGGTAAGGCGGGTTAGAGGAGGGGAGTATTCTCCTGTGTATAGTAAGTTGTGGAGGTGCAAAGCCTTGCCATCTGCTTTGTTCACTGCTTGGAGGGTGTTGGAGAATAGGATTGCCTCTAGGGTTAACTTGGTAAGGCGCGGAGTGGCGGTAGAAAATCTCTTGTGTTGTTTGTGTGGGGAGGAGGAGGAGTCATCTTGTCACTTGTTCTTTGTTTGCAGGTTTGCTTGGCGTGTCTGGTGTCTGTGCTTTAAGTGGCTTGGTGTGTCGTCTGTAATTCACAAGGATCCTAAGTTAAATTTTTCACAATTCAGGATGAGTCAGGCTTCTGTTTCGGTTAACGAAGTTTGGGGTACAATTTGGGTTGGTATTGTGAGCGAAATCTGGAAACATAGGAACTCGGTCATCTTCAATAGAGGTGTGGCAGATGTGTCTGAAGTGTTCGCTTCGGTGCAAGTAAAGGTATGGTCTTGGATTTATGCAAAGTCTCGTTCTGCTTATTTCCCTTATTCTAGTTGGGTTTTAAATCCTTTGGCTTGTATGAGGTTGATTCATTAACATTGGTTAGTGTTGGTATGGTTATCCCTTTGCTAATTTGGTAGGCGTTCTAATAGGAGACTGATGTCAAGTATTTCTGTATAAGGGTTGGACCACCCCTGAAGTGGTCCCTATTTATTTATTTATTTTATTGCTGATAAAAAAAAAATAATCTTAAAATGTTTAATGAATGTATATTTATAGAAAAATGAAATTTAAATTTAAATAAAAAATAATTTAATGTATAAATTTGGAAAAAAGTCATATATATCTAATATAACATAATTACTTTTTATCCAAAAAAACGACATGGATTAATTGGAATGAAAGTAGGTGGACAATATGATTAATTGTTATCCAAAATTCCAGCTTTTGATTAAGTGCATGGTGTTGATGCACAAAACAGACAAGCATTGAGACAGCAGAAGCATGCAATGTTGTAGCTGGCATTGTGTCGGTGCTCAAAATGAAAACACATCAATGGTGGTTGTTGTGCTATATCCCAATCAAATATTCGAATGAACTTTGGACACACACACACACACACATATATATATATATATATATATATATAATTTTTTTTTCACACTTAGTAACGTCAAAAAAGTCAAATGCTTTGTTTTTTCAATTATGACTACTTTTTGTTTAATTTTGTTACATAAATCAGTGACGGAGAAAAGACATGAATAATAGTGTCGGTGGACGGTGACGGCGTGTCTGTGTGAGTTGCCGACGATTGGATATGAGGTGTATGGAATAACATATTCAGTTATAAATTTTGTTACTCATATAACACGTTTGATAGAATATATAAAATAAAAAATATATATACTACCTTAGGAAGTAGTAACTAGTAAGTTTAATTTTGCCACTGAAAGTTTCTGTTGAAAATTTTTATATCATTCTTTAGAGAAAATATACAAACACGAATATTTTTGCATGTTTTTAAACAAATTTATTATCTAAAAAACATAAGGTAAAAGCACAAATGAGAAGGAAAAACTAAAGAGACGAAAATTTGTTGAGTTTGTCAATGATTTGGGTACATATAATTTGTAGTGGAAAGTTTTTTTATCTTAATCCAGTTGGAAGGAGGAATCAAATATAGGGAAAGTGTGAATTCTCCATTATCACTTATCATAAAAATTAGCCTTTCTTTTTGGGACAAATTTTTGTAATTTTGTTTAGTAATAGGTTTTTGCTTTTTATAAAGTCTTTAGAAATGATTAAGACATTGAAAACAATTATGTTTTTAAGTTGTGATGATTGATTCTAAATTTATATCCAGTAAGAATCTAGTTAGATGATGATATTAATTATTTGATAGAAGGAAGGAAAATATTATCTATTAGTAGTAATATGTTTAGAAGACATTGTTTAGGTTTGATTATTTTATCGCTTTTTGGTTATTCTGTTAACTTAAATTTCATATATAGAGATCGTTAAGTGTATAGAAGATACATTATATCTTCTAAAATCATACGTTTAGAACTTTATTAAAAATATTTTCTTTTAATTATTTTCTTATATTTTTTCTTTATCATTTTAATTAAATTCACAATATAAATAATTACCAATTAATTATGAATAACTTAACACATTCAATTAAATTTTTTTATTTAATAACGTTTCTATTAATTTATTTTTATATTATAAATTTGAGCATTCATTTTTACACTATACCTAGCTTGTTGCATAATAATATCTATACACAAATTATGAATTTAGGGTTGGCTTTTTAAGATTTTACTACTTTTTTTTTTCAAATTTAAATTATTGTTATGGCATGTCGTTATCTTCAAGTTTATGTTTAAAATATAATATATTTAATTTTAAAGTTCTTAGAATTTTTATTGTGATTAAAACATTAGCACTATACAATTATAGTTTAAATAAAATAAAATAATTTTTTTTATTAATTTAATTAATTAAATAATAGAAGGTAATTTTAGTTTATATAATCGAAAATTATTTATCTTATGAATTTTGCAAATTAAAAATGGTAGTTAGATGGATAGACATCAGAACTTCCACCCATCGTTGCTTTATGCTTCTGAATTTTTTAAAAAGCAATGCCTCACGGCATAATTTCTAAAAGTTGGAGCGCGTGGACCAGTTAGTATACAATTATTTTATTAATATTTAGTTTTTTTAAAGAATGTAATAATATAAAAGAATGTAATCACGATAAATAATAAACAATTAATAATTTGATTCCTTAATATATATGATCTCCCCTTTGCTAAACAACTAATTTTGCTAAACCAACTAATTGTTCTTATAAAGTTGGACTCTTTATAGAGTGACTCCTTCAATTTTCGTCTTTGTTTTCTGATCTTCACAGTATCCAGACACGATAGTCTCAAATTGATTATTACTTTTACCAATATGAGAGGAGGGAACCTGCGAAGGCATTCTGATGTTCAAGTTATTGTTATGAAGCCATGACCAATTGGGTTGAACTGACTAGACATCAAGTTTAGTGAGTGAGCTTAATCATTGTGTCCCCTTTATAATTTCTATTTAAAGAGATCATTGTACTTGTAATTGGTGTGCAACAGGACAAAAATAAAACCTAATAGTTGCCCGTGTGGATGTAGGTTGCAGTTGACGACTGAGCCTCGTTAAATCCTGTATTGTTGATTCGTGATTGTGTATGTTGCTTCCGCGTGCATTTTTTCCCATCAAGTGACATCAGAGTTTGGTTCGTTTACACACTAGAGATGTGATCAACAAAAATTAATCGACGAGACGTGAAAATTGCGGCTGCAGCGACATCCCAAAACTAGGGTTTCGCAGGGGCGACAACGATATCTCAAAGTTAGGGTTTCACAAAGGTGGCAACAACGTCTTAAAGCTAGGGATTTTGCAGGGACTGCAACGACATCCCAAAGCTAGGGTTTCACGGCGGCCCAGGATTCGCGATAGCCCAGACATGCGACTCGCAGCAGGCGCGTGCAGTACACGGTGTGACGTGCAGTGGTGTGGGTCGCGACAAGAGTGGTGGCGGCTCGTGACATTGTGCAAGTGGCTTGCTCGCAGTAGGGTCGTGTCCAGACAGTGCGGCAGAGTGCGCTAGTGCAGCGGCGGATCACGTTTCACGATGAAGAACTGCAGGTGCTTACGGTGAGCGAAACGACACGGAGGTGCAGTGCGATGACAGTGACGAAAGACGCAGGGTAGCACGTGCATTTTTCTACTGCAGCAGTGATGGCGTGGTGCTAGGCGCGGGGTGTGACTGTTTTTCGCTTCGACACAGAGTTATGACAATTCAGTTACTGAGCACATCAATATTCGATCTTAGCCAGACTTATGTCAGTGGACATTAAGTTCGATGATGGAGTTCAAACTTTATTACTGCTATTGTCTTTGCCAGATAGTTGGTCTAGAACGGTTACAACAGTTACTAGTTCAGCGAGATCGAATGGATTCAATTTTTAGAAGATTCGTGATCTCATTCTTAGCGAGGATGTCCGAAGAAAGAGTTATGGGGAATTATTTAGTGAATCGTTATATGTCATCAAAGGTAAGAAAAATATCAGAGATAGTGGGAGCAAGGACAAAAGAAGAAGTCAATCAAAGACTCGTGATTGCTCAAGTGTAACATGTTGAAACTGTAAGGAGGTGGGGCATTTCAGGAATCAATGCCCAAATGATGAAAAGTCAACATTGTAGAAGACTCCGCGGACGAGGACCTCTTAGTCGCAGATAGCAGTATGGATTTCTGGGTCATGGATTCTGGTGCTTCATTTCATGTTACCCACAACAGTGAAAAGCATTGCATAATCTAGTTATTGGAGACTTTAAAAAGGTAAGACTACATACGACAAAATTCTTGATGTTACGGGCATGGGTGACATAGTGTTGAAGATGCCAGTCAGTTTCTGGACTTTGAAGGATGTTAGAGTTGTTTCAAGCTTAACGAAAAGTTTGTTTAATTTATGTTAGGCAGTTGGACGAACAGAGACATGATGTGAAGTTCGGTAATCAGTAGTGGAAGGTCGTCAAGGGAAATCTTGTCATGGCCCGCGGAAGAAAGAGATATTCGTTTTATATGGTCGGATTACGGTCTGAGGGAGTGACCGTCCCAGTTCGGATGATAAAAAAAGTGCGGTTCACAGAATTTCGTGGGCAGAAGAGGGTTGTCTTTACAAGAGAAAAACCCAGAGCCACAGGTCAGATTCAGGATGAACGAGCATGGAAAGGTTCAAGTAGACTAGTCAAAGGTACTTATGGCAGTGGGAGCACGGGTCGTGCTTCAGTTGAAGTTCCTGGATGACAGTGGGTTAAGAGAATCAACAGCTGTTGAAACATCTCCAGAAAATTTCTTGTTGAATATGAAGAGTGTTTGTTCTGAGGTTGTTCTAGGATCTAACAATTCTTGCAAATGGGAGTAAGTAGGAACAAAGAACGGGTCAGCGACATTTTCAGTCATGACTGACGTGTTGAAACTCAGAAGAGTTTTAACGAAGTCTTCAAAATGATTAAGAAGACTGGTGGCAACTCGAGGTGAAACATTGAGTTCCGTCGACAGATTACAGAAGTACATGTACACAGTTGAAGTGCAAGTGAACATTGTTCTGTAGCTTCAAGTGAGAGATTGTTGGGTATGAAGCCAAGACCAATTGGGTTGAACTGACTAGACACCACCATGTTTAGTGAGTGGGCTTAATCATTGTGTCCCCTTTATAATTTCTATTTAAAGAGATCATTGTACTTGTAATTGGTATGCAACAGGACAAAAATAAAACCTAATAGTTGCCCGTGTGGATGTAGGTTGTAGTTGGCGACCGAATCACGTTAAATCCTATATTGTTTATTTTCTGCAGTTAATTCGTGATTGTGTGTTAAAAAAAATTATATTTCCTATAAATGTTGTGATGTAAATATACAAAATAGGATAAGAAATTACCATTTTTTCTTAGTATCTTCTTATTTTCTAATAGTATTAGAAGTTCTTTAGGTTCCTTTGATTTCTGTTCTTGCTCGTCAATGGCTATCTTCCTTTTCTTTCATGGATGTTCCAATTCATTCTCTCTTCACACTATGGATAACCCTTGTCTCAACCTGGTTTTTTCTTAGCTTTTCATGGATAACTGCTAATTGTTTTGTTGGCGTGAAAATTGCCTCAGTTGAGAAAGCAGATAGTTTAGCGGATGCACAATCAACAGAGGAGATGATTCTGATGCTGTGCTGCTTCTGGAATGACAGAGTAACTAAAGTGTCCTTTTGTTTTTGCTCCCAATTATGTCTCCAAGGAAGTTAATGTGACTGCAATTGTATTGGACTTGAAGCAAATTTTTAACAATATAATGGACCTCGTGTTTTTCCCTAGAAAGAGTTGATTAACTACTCTCAAGGGTCACTTAATGTGAATCGTTATGATAAAACTGAAAGGGTATGTGGGAATAGTATTTGGTGAAGGTGCGAAATCTGTTCTTGAATAGATCCACATAGAATGTGTCACGAGCTTCCTCATGGGCCTTAATCTCGCTTCTCCCAAGTCAGAGGTTAGATTACACCAAAACGTTAGGCTTAAGTCATGGTTGAGGGGAAAATTAAAGGAAATAAACGAGCCACTATACTGAAGAAAAAAAGGTAAGATAATTTTCATTCATGATTTCCTACAGGTAAAGGAAAACGGAAGACACTTTATTTGGCAATCTGGTGTCAAAACTTTAAGTACTTATCATGTGAAATGTTTTATTGTGTATAACTATAAATTATAGTAAACGTACGCTACATGTAACTATGATTTTCAAAATAAAAGTAAGTAAATTTCATTTTTTTAAGCATTGTAATTTAAGAAAAAATGCCTTTTTTGTGTGATGGAATGTGATTACAATCAATTTTCAGTTTTTTTTTTCCTGAAAATTGATAAAAAAAATTACTACTAAATGTTATTCTTATTCTACTTTCCTTTTGTCACTCTTCCAACTTGTGATTTATATTTTCTTGGTAGAATCATTATTAAATATATAGAATTGTTTAATCCATTTTTTTTATTTAGAGTACTTTTTATAATTATAATGTATTAAAATTATAATGAATTTCTATTGATCTCTAATTAGTATTTTTTATTCAATCATATTATTGTATTTATGAACACAAAAACTGAAATTTTTGCCAAACTCTTATGGTTATTTTAATTTTTTAAATATATTTTTGTGTCATGCTAAGTTTTTCATTGTTTACACTTGTAATAGACTTTTGTCTCTTATCATTGAATCCAATTAACTTTTTTTTTTTTTTTTTTTTTCTTGTGAGGATAAGATCACTCCGACTGAGACAATCTTTACAATACCAAATGTCAAATAATATACCATATAAAAGTCATATAATAGGTGAATAAGTCATGTAATTAATTCCCATGGTATTTATAACATATACAATAGAAAAGTATTTTATTTTAAATACAACAACTTACGTTAAACTTTATGGTGAAAGTAAACTGAATCTGCAGATAAGAAAGCAAGTATTAAATCTCTTATCAGATAAGATAATGATAGTTGTAAAAAAAATATTTTTTCTTGATAATAAATATAATAATTTTATATATTTTATTTTTATTTAAATAAATTTTATATACACATAATTTTATAAGAAGTTTAAGTTACTTTTGAGATTATCAGCGTCACCAAATCAAAAAATATTATTTTTTATGATTAATTTACTTTTAATTATAAAAATATCTTATGACGATTAAAATATTATTTATTATAGAAAATAATATTTTTTATAATGGATATAATTTTAAGTATTATAAAATATGTTACTTTTCATATTGATTAAAAACAAATCATTCATCAATTTTTTATCATAGATATTTTAAGTATGACATAAAAAAGTGAATTTTGTATGACGATGGTACTAGTGTCATAAAAAGTAATTTTTTTATATCCATTTTCTAAAACCAACGTAAATAGATATATTTTAATATTTTTTTACATTAGAGTGATAAATATAATTATATTAAAATACTGAGTTGGGATTCTATTTTAAAAAATATATAACACAATATATATATATATATATATATTCAAAAGCTAATTTCTTTATAAAGTTTAAATATGATTTTTCTTTATTTAATTATTTATTACATTTTTATAAGAGATATAATCTAATTTTATATTGAGGAAATGATTTATTTAAATTACTTGATGCTAATTATGACATAATTTTTACAATATCAAAATATATAATGATAATTGATTTGATGAATAACTTATGCTAGGTCACTGGACCAATATAACTCATGCATGCACATAGTGTGCACCAGTCCAATCCCACCATCATTGTTTCTTACAAATCAAAATTTGGCAAAGTGTGTGAATGACTAAGAGTATTACTTTCTTTTTCTGGCTTCCAATCCAATTTTGGCACATCTATTACAACTACATACATTTGTTTTCTCATCTTCCAAATATGGTTGTTCTTCAAGTCTCTCTATTTTCCTTTAAAATTTCACCATCATTTTAATAAGCAGACCCCACTAGCTAACTATCTGCTCTTAACATCCATGCATCAAATACAACCTCCATTGTTGGTTAACCTAACTTCTTTATCATCATCAGATAGCCAAAACTGTCACCAATCCTTTATAATCACACTAATTAATTTTATGTCCTACTTTTTTTAAATGTGAGGAATTAATTATGGTGACTAAAATAAAATAGAAATCAAATATATATTTTTTTTTTATCAAAGAAGATAACAAAAATAAAATTTAACTTGTAAAATTTTGCTTAGAAAATAAGGTAGTTTTGCTTGTAAAAAAAGGGAATTTATGGTGTAAATACCAGTATTTTATATTTTGGATGTAAGAAAAAAAAAGAAAGTATGAAAAATAAATTTAACTTAAATGTGTACTAGGACTTTATCTGTGATTTGATGTAGTACAAAATTAATCACATATTAAAAGCAATTTGATACGCAATAAGAACGAAACAAGAAGATTGGATTTCAACTACATCATAAAAATGATTATATTTTATTTTTATTTATAAATATTGAAATCCATGTTATTCATCAAATACTTGAAAACTTTTGATACGTTTATAGACAAAGAAAACCAACAAAAAGTGGAAGCGTGAAAGAAGAACTTAGTAATAAACCTTGATTTCTTTTCATCAATCATTTCTACAAGCAAAGAACTTCTTTTTATAAATAATTATTCACAAAAGTATTTGTATCACTTTTCTATATTTCTTTTTAAGCTTTTCAATATTCAGAAGTTGAAATGAATATAACATTTAATTAACATAATAATTTGTTTTAGAATTTTAATAGTTTCTTATAAAACCAAAGATTTCTTTTTTAAAAAAAATATTTTTATGATTATCAGTAAATATAAATTAGATTTTTTTAAGAAATAAAAAAAAAAGCTCAACATGGCTAAACTATTTTACATTGTTTTTTATTTAATTTGTAAGAAATTAATCCAAACTCCTAGTCTCACTATACAACCCATCACACTGCAATCTAAACTAATGGACCTATCCGGGCCCCTTACACCTATTAGGCTGCTTCTTCCTGCAGCTTCATAAGTTTTTTATTCCAAAAATATTTTTTTTAATACTTCGGATTACATAATCTAGAATTCTTTTTCTACATTCAGAATTAGCTTTCAAATTATGTAATCTGGAAGCCTTTTGTAATTAGCTTCCGGATTACATAATCCGAAAGTCTTTTCTATACATAAGATTATCTTCCGGATTATGTAATTCGGAAGCCTTTTTTTTATGTGTGATTAGCTTCTGGATTACATAATCTGGAAGTCTTTTCTGAATAAGATTGACTTCCGGATTTTATAAATCTAAATAATACTTATGGATCCAAAAATATCTTCCGAATTATATATGAGAGTGGCACAAAAAAGGATAAAATGGTATTTTCTCATTTAGTATGGAGTGGCACAAGAAGGTATGGAGGTATAGAAAGAAAGAGTCCACCTATTAGGCCTCATCTAAGCCAATAATTGATTAGGGCTTTACCTTTACAATTTGAAAATGTACAAGACTAGTACATTGACCCGTGAAATGCACGAGAATATTTTAAATATTTATTATTTAAATAAAAATAATATAATAATAAATTTATATATTAAAATTAAGAATTATTGTAGAGTAAATTAAAATTATAAATCAAAATTACATTAATTATTGAAGTATTAGTAAAGAATTAAGAAAAATCAAATCGATCAATTATTTAATTATTAGTAAAAAATTAAGAATACATAAAAAAAAAACAACCATAAAAACATTTTACAACATTCTATATATAAATATTAATATTATAATTTAAAAAATATTATTTTTTATATATGAAAATTGTAAAATTGAGCAAATGAAATTAAAATGTTAAAAAACTTAACTTATTATAAATTTGTAATATTAGTAGTTATGAAGCTCGGACACTCCTTATTAGCTATGAAGCTCAGAGACTCTTTTTAAATGGCGTGTCGGTGTCCGATATTCGTATCAGACACTGATTCTCGTATGGCACCTGTAGGCCACGTATCCGTGAAGTGTCCAATTCAAAAAGAATTTGTTAGATTTCAATTCTAGTACGATTTTAACACAATTTTCAAAAGGAAAAATACATTAATTATCTAAAAATTCAAACTTTATTGTATAAATTATTATTATGATTATAAAAATAAGAAACAAATCATTGTGAACTAGCCATGAAAAACATCTTTCTGCTTCAAAAAAGCTAGCAACTTTGAACAGAAAAGCCTGAAACTTTGAACAGAAAACGAAGAATGTCAAAAATAGTGGAGAAAACAAACCATAAAACATATAAAGAGTATCATTCGAAAAGATAATAGACAAAAAATATCAAAACACAACAGAAATGTGAGAAGGAGAAAACAAACCAATAAACATCATCTGCCAAAAAGATAAAAGACAATATAAAACTCCATCAGAAACTTTGATCGGAAAAACCTAGAAAAGCTAGAAATTTTGAACAGAAAAGCCTGAAACTTTTAACAGAAAACGAAGAATGTCAAAAATAGTGGAGAAAACAAACCATAAAACAGTTAAAGAGTATCGTTCGAAAAGATAATAGACAAAAAATATCAAAACACAACAGAAATGTGAGAAGGAGAAAACAAACCAATAAACGACATCCGTCAAAAAGATAAAAGACAATACAAAACTCCATCAGAAACTTCGATCGGAAAAACCTAGAAAAGTCAGTAACTTTGAACAGAAAAGCCTGAAACTTTTAACAGAAAACGAAGAATGTCTAAAATAGTGGAGAAAACAAACCATAAAATAGATAAAGAGTATCGTTCGAACAGATAATAGACAAAAAATATCAAAACACAATAGAAATGTGAGAAGGAGATGAACAAAGGATAAAATAGATTACCTGAATCATGGACAATGAAAAGAAGAAAAACAAAGAAATAAAAAATGACTCGAACATAGCTCGAACAGAAATAAAAAAATGGAGATTAAGGATGAGCTAAAATGTTGAACATAAAACAATACAAAACTCCATCAGAAACTTCAATCAGAAAAACCTAGAAAAGCCAAAAACTTTAAAACCTGAAACTTTGAACAGAAAACAAAGAATGTTAAAAAGATTGGAGAAAACAAACCATAAAACAGATCAAGAGTATCGGTCGAAAAGATAAAAACAAGCAACTTTAATATGAAAATCCCAAAAAATGCAAAAACGTAACAAACAGTGTACAAAAAATATAAAAAACGCACCATAAATGTGAGATTGAGATGAACAAAGATATAAAAGATTACCTGCTCCATGGAGAATGAAAAGAAGAAAACCGAACAAAAATGAAAAATTGATCTTTACCAAAAACAAAAACAAAACCATAAAACAGAAAACCGAACAAATAAACAAAAAATGCCTTGGCATAAATATTAGAGTTTACCAAAAAATGTTTTTGAACATCAATATGAAAGAGGACAAAATCAAAATGAAAATAACATCCAAAGAGGAGGTCAAAAACATTACCTTTTACGTGCTTTGTTAATCTTGAGGTTTTTAAACATAAAACCATATACTGAAAAAACAACAATGCCATTAACGATTAAACCATCGAAAACCCTAGAATGCAAAAAAGGAAAAAAAATCTTCAATCGATGAATGAATATACGGTGGATTTGCAGCAAAATAAAAATTAACCATAAAAAGGAAATATCTTTTAATCACAAAACCCTAAAAACAGAACATAAACGTGATAATGAGACGAACAAAAATGAAAAAGCATTGGATACAACACAATATATAGTGAAAAAAAATCGCCATTACCATTTCAAATTTCAAAAGAAGGCGCCATTTCTGAAGATGGGTAATGGTGTTTTTAGGCAAAACTACTTTCCAATAAAGCAGCTCTGCAGTTGCCGAAATGGTGAAAAGAGTAAAGGAAAAAAGGAGAGAAGGGGGCAAAAGATGAAGAGGAGTTTATGGTTTCAGAGAAAAATAGGATGAAAGAGAAAAATAGGATGAAAGAGAAAAAGAGTGTTAAAGAAAGAGAACAAAAAGAAAGCGAAATGAGGAAGAATGGGGAAACCAAACGGGAAAGTGAGTTTTAAAATGTGGCACGTGTCACGTTTTGGTTTGCTCAGGTGTGTTGTGTTGATTGATTGAAGTTTTACTATTTTTGATATTAAATCTTTTTTATTTTATTTTTCAAAATTTTCTGGAGAGGACACGTGTTTAAATTTAACCTGAGAGTTATCTCCATTTGTATTATGTATAGATTATAACATTTGGGGGATTTATTTATAGTCTCTTTTGCATTTTAAAATATTTTTTCTATAAAATTATTTTTAAAATTATTTTTAAAATTATTTTTAAAATTATTTTTTAAAATTATTTATCTTAAAATTATATTAAAAATTATTTATCTTAAAATTATTTTTGGAATGTATTTTCTAATAAGTTAATGTTCTAGATTATATTTTTCAGAATGTATTTAATAGTTAATACATTCTGGACAATAAATTTATAAAGAGTTAAATTTCCAAACACTTTGGGGATATAGTCTTCACAAGTGTTAAAAATTTAACATTTTGATTTTTTTTAATTAAAAATTAAAGAAATGCAACATCATTAGGAAGTTGGATGGGTATATAAATTCAGAAATACTTATCGTTTTTTGTATTTATAGAAACACAGTGAGCACAAAATTGAAGCAAGAATAAATTTTTATAAGAAAAAAAAAAAAATAAAAAAAATAATATATATATATATATATATAAAGATACAAAAATATGTGCATCAATCCTAACCTAGAAGCTTTTAGTTGCAAATAGAGATGAAAATAATTCTTAACTTCCAAAACTCTTGAAAGACTTTTTTTAAATCCTAACTCTCAATCACCCTTCCAACAAAAATCTTCCAAATTCATCTTATGAATTTTAAATAGTATGACTTAAGCATTCAATGCTGAATGTTGTATTTCTAAACAAAGTTTTATATTGGAGATCTTTGTTTGCTCCCTTAAAATAAAAATATGATTCAACTAGTGCTCAATATGCTTTTGATAAAGGTCCAATGCCTGCTTTGAAAGATTAGCACTCAATGATGGCTATGAAATTTGCAATATTTTTTTTACAAACTCACAATGAAAAACACTAGAAATAGAAATTAACTTTTAAAAATATAAAATAAAGATAATATGAAATATTATTGCAAAATATATACACAAGAACCTAAATAAATTTAAACCCAGAAGCTTAACTACCTTCAAAATTTAGAACAAAAGTACAAAGCATGTTTGTATAATCCTCTCAAATTAGGCATTTTAATATAGGGAAAACAGTGAGTTAAGATATAGACATGAGTTCAAAAAATAATAATTAATAAACAATGGTATATAACGATGACAGTAAGTCAAAACATATTTTTCATTTGCCTGTACTTGCATAAAAAATATCTACGTATTTTTTTCTTTTTATTTATGTGATTTTTTTTTAAGATTTTAAATAAGATTTCATTAAAAAATATATTTATAGAAAAATTTAATCTTCAAATATAATTTAAATAAAGTTGCATAACAAATTTAAATATTCAAGTAAATTGTCTTATAAAATATGAATTTTGAAAGATTGATATCTTTAAAAGCAACTTTAATTTTATAAACTTAAATAAAAATAAAAATTTCCAAAAAAATAATGATTAATATTTATTTTATTAATAATTTTATTTTAATCACCTAGATTTTTTAAAATATATCTAAATAAAAATTATTAAAAACAGATATTAAACATTTTTGAATTAGATATAAATGATTTATACATGTAACATGTTACAAAGTCATAAAGTCATGTAATAACCTTCCCATTACAAGAAAAATTACGGGGTTATTTTTAATGTTTTCGATGGTTTTAATCCGTGCTAAGTACGTTATTCTCAGTTTGTTTTTTCCTTGAAAGATGCAGCATTGTTAACGAATTATCGATAGTTTTGAGTAATTCCTAGAAGATCAATTTTTCCAGCGATTATTTCAGGGGTATCTAAACCCCAAGTATTGCCAAGGGTTTTCAAAACCCCAATTTTACCAAGGGTTTTACGAAACCCCCGATATTTATAAAAATATTTACAACAATTTCTTTGGAGATGCCTCCTAATATTGTTATTAGTAGACTACATATATTATATGACACCATATATATATATATATATCAAAATTATCATTTTTTTTAAGGAGATCAATTACTTTATTTAAATAGAGAGTTTGTGAATTGAGAAAATTTTATTTCACTATTCAAACAAACTTATTTTGCAATTGTAAGAGAATTCAAGTGAAGCAAATGAATTGTCTAGATTTTAAAATGCATCATTGAAATTCACAAATAGATTTTTTCTTTTTAAAGAATTTAGTTGTCTTTTATCACGACATTTCACATATGTATTGTGACAACGTTAGCAAAGCAAAAATCTGGAAAACATGCTAGCTGCATATTCAAGCCAATAATTTATTATTTTCTTTAGAATGATCATGAATTCATTCAAAGTATTCCACTATTCAATGGTTGATGAAATTGACTTTAAATTTGAAATATCACAACTTCTCTTTAGCATAATAAGTCAAGTTGTTTTGAACTGGTCGTTATTTGTAAAATTTGTTTAAGTGTATGTTCTAATAGAATTGTTATACATCAAACAAAGATTTTCTAATAAATATTTTTTTTTTAGTATGAACATAATTAATGTTTCTCTTGGAGATCACACATCGACTAGAGATGAGAATATTTCATTGTATATAAGTGAGTGCAAACCTCACCCCATGAGCCGGTTTTATGGGGTTGAGTTAGGCTTAAAGTCCACTTCGTAATAGTTTCTCATCCTATTGATATTTGATAATCCCTGTCATTTGATTAGTAACTCTACTAAACCCTGAGGTTGATCATCCTAATTTTTTTAGTCCTAGGTTGTTGAAGAGCATCATCATCATGAAAATATTGTAGCAAACAAAAATTAAGCATTTTAATTGCTAAACAAAGGAGTCAAAATTTAGATGTATCACAATTCAAAAGATCTAGATAGATGTATATATAAAGGTTATAAAACAGATAACAAACTTCAACAACAAATAGAATAATAATAATCAAACAAACTATAGTATATTTGAAATCAATTCCTCCCTTATAGATCTAGAGAGCAATTTTTTTTACCTACCATTATATGGCTTCCAATCATTCTTTGTCATAGTAACAAAATGGGCAACAAAAGTTATTTTAAAAATAAACTATAATACTTGCAATGTTAAAACACTAGAATGGTTTTTAATTTTGATCATTTGTTTCATCATTAGGAACACTTCCTTGATCAGATACCTAATATATAAAAAAATAGTCATAATTAGTAACATTTCAATTATAATATAAAATACATATTAATTTAATCAAGATTTAAACATTACATGTGATGTGTGAAATATTACCGCGCGATGACCAATACTTGTTTGGAGATAATTTGATTGCGATATCTGTTGCCGGACTTAAAAGGTGTCATGTAACTTGCCAGCTCAACTTTTATGTGACAATCAAGCGGCATTACATATAACAGCAAACCCAGTATTTTATGAGTGCACAAAACACCTGGAGATCAATTGTCACACTGTGCGAGAAAAATTACAAGCCGGAATAATTAGTCCTTCATATGTATCGACATAGTACCCGCTCGCAAATATTTGTACGAAGGCATTGGACAAGGAACATTTCATTTAACTTAAGGGGAGTATTAAGGAAATAATAATTATTAAATTATACGTAATAATTATTATTGTACGTCATTGTATATTGTACGCAATTATATGTAATTAATTTAATAATGATAGAATCACATTATTACTGGATCCCTACCTAATTAGATTGTAATTTGGGGAGAGAAACTCCCTACACTAGTATATATTTCTTAATCAGAGGATCTAGTGGATACTGTATTTGACTGTGGTGTTGTTGCTCTGGTGAGGCATTTTCAACTGCCAGATGCACAGAATGATGATAATGGTAGAATGGTTAATATTTTTTTGTCATATGTTGGTTGAAATATAATTATATACTTTAAAGATGTAGTTGTTCTAGTTCTATTAGTTAGGGTTTATGTGCTAAGGAAAAATGACTTATTTCTAACCTAATGAATGGTAGATTATTATTGATTTCCTGATGTTTTAACTATGATGAATTGCATTCTTAGCTCACAATAAATTTCTAGAATGAATTGTCAATTTTAATATATGTAGTTTTCTATTGAATATAGAAGGCCAATACATCCACAAAGGCTATTTACTTTTTAATTATTTTTTTAAGATAATATAACATTTGGATTCTGATTTTATTTTTGTTTTACTATTATCTTGAAACAACAAAAGTATCAGAACCTCATAGTAGGTGCTGGAGCTTGCCTTGTCTAGTAGAATCTTTAAAGAGGCATAAGATGGGTATTTTTCTCAGTCACTCATTAATCTTCTAAGGAGAGCAGCTGATGCAATAACGAGCTTAACTAATGAAAATAGTGATATCAAGACCTGTGTTAGGTATTTTTCTTTTTCTATATACTTTCAGTAATATATATTCTACAACTGTATTTAAACATAATATTTAATGGGCATTATACCCTTTTTACCTATGGAACATCATTTTTTGGGTAAAATATTCCTCAAAAGTTGTCTCTGGTTCGACTTCTATAATACTTCAAAAATAGTGATTAACTATACCTTTTTTTTAGAGTTGTTATGTGTCACTACTTCATATTGATAGCGGGTGTGTGTTTATAATGTATTACACACAAACTTATATATTATTAAGGAAATAATAATTATCAAATTATACGTAATTATTGTATGCAATATTGTACGATATTGAATAATGATATAATCCCATGATTAGTGGATTCCTACCTAATTAGATTGTAATTTGGGGAGAGAAACTCACTATATATTTCCTATAACATAACACACATAAGAGAATAAGACTCTTGGTGCCATGACAGCCTCTCTATTTTTATTCTCTAAATAAAAAATCATGTATGGCAAAGAAACTGTACCGGGATGGCCGACCGGTCTATTGAACCCGGTCAACCCATGCGTCAAGACCATACTTTAAGGTATGAGGTCGACCACGTGTCATATATGGCCGACCGACATAAGGTGCTCAAGTCAAACCGTTGACCCAATTAGCAAAAGTCAACCCACGGTTAGGGAACGACCTAATCCAACCTTAATCGCTAAACAACCCCCTAATCCGGCCCAATAGCAAGGGCCCATCAAGGTAATATAAATATCACGCATTCCAAGGAAGAAGGGACGTCATAATCTACAGTATTCTAACCAGCCGAATACGATACCCCACTGACTTGAGCGTTGGAATGCCATCTACAGGTACCCCACCAGCCTGAGGAGTCGTTCAGCGAGAAGGATCGAAGGAGGAAGTGAGACACGACCGACCGAGTCACATCCGAAAACAATAGTTCTCCCAGTCCCCAACCTAGTTCGAGAACAATTGGCGCCCACCGTGTGGCCGAGAAGAGCCAGCAGAGACCACAGCAGTAGATGGTATCAACCCACAACATGGCAAGCATGACCGAAGCAGATCAAACAACAATGATGATGGCCCTTCAGAGGGAACTAGCAGAGATAAGGAAGGCGCACGAGGAAGCCGCTAAGAAGAACGAGGAGGAAATCAAAAGCCTCCAAGAAGAGAACAAGCGGATGAAGAAGCTGGTCGAGGGGGTGCTGTCCCTCGCCATGACCAATCAGGCCGGCAGGTCCCACGCCACCGGGGCCGGCCTCCAGGCCGAGAAAGACACCAAGAACGACTTCACTCTGGAAATGGATGGAGAATCCCATCCCAGCAAGACAATCAACACCACCGTTCCGGCGGGTCCGGACCGGCGCCATCCCTTCACCGACCGTGTCATGGAAACCCCCCTACCGGACAAGTGGAAAGGCTTCAACAGGGATCGGTACGATGGGACGACCGACCCAGATGAGCACGTGGATGCATACACGACCCACATGAGCCTGTACGCCACAGACGACACAGTGTTTTGCCGAGTCTACCCAACCTCTCTAAAGGACAGCGATCTGAGCTGGTTCACCAAGCTCCCAGCACACTCTATAGATTGTTTCGAAACCCTGATAGCGAAGTTCGACGTCCAGTTCGCAACAAGCCGCCCCCACCACCTAACATCCATATCACTGGTCGGCATTCGTCAAGAGAAGAGAGAGTCCCTCAGAACGTTCATTGACCGGTTCAGCAAGGCCACTATGAGCATTCGCAACCTCAACCCTTAGGTGGCGATGCACCACATGCTGACCGCCCTCAGACCCGACCCATTTGTCGATAGTCTGTGTATGCAGCCGGCTACCAACCTCGACGATCTTAGACGCCGAGCGGCGAAATTCATGCAGCTGGAGGAACTTCGTGAATTCAGAAACAACCCCCGAGCCGAAGCAAGCGGAGAAAAGAAGAGGATAGGGAGCTACAAGGAAGGTCCCGAACCGGTCGGAACCAGAAAAGGGACAATCGTGGACCCCACTTCTCCCGCTACACACCTCTGAACGCGGAAATGACCAAAATTTTGCAAGAGGCCCTGAGCGCCGAGCTAATACCACCGCCCCGAAGGGCCTTGAGCCCAGAAAACGCCGACCGTAGCAAAAGGTGCCGGTACCATAAGAATACCGGCCACTCTACCGAAGAGTGCCAAGCCCTGAAGAACAAAATCGAAGAAGTCATTCAAGCCGGGCACCTCAGACGCTTTGTGCGTGGGACTCGGGAGACGCGTCGCTCCCCATGCAAGGAGCAAACGCCTAGAAGAAGAGACCAAACCCCCAGGCCCACGAGAAGGTGACAGGCGGGGAGACCGACGGGGACGAAGAGACGACCCCCCACAAGCCGACACTCGCAGAGGCTGAGAGGTGATTAACACCATAGCCGGAGGATTCGGTGGCGGAGGCAATACCAACAGCGCACGCAAGAAGCACCTACGCGTCGTTCACCAAGTAAACCTCGTCTCCGCCTGGCCAAGGATGCCACCAATCACGTTTACAGACGAAGATTTCAAGGGGATAGACCCAACCCAGGACGACCCCATGGTGATATCGGTCGATATCGATAACTTTACGATCAAGAAGACCCTTGTGGATCAAGGGAGCTCGGTCGACATATTATACTGGAAGACCTTCAAAGCCATGAGAATCCCGGAGGAGAAAATGATGCCCTACAACGACCACGTGGTCGGCTTCTCGGGGGAACGCGTAGGGACGAGGGGTTACATAGAGCTGTACACAACGTTCGGCCTGGAAGGGGCCAGTAAAACCCTCAAGATCAGATATCTGGTCATAAACGCCAACACGTCCTACAACATCCTCCTCGGCAGGTCATCCCTCAACAAGCTGGGAGCGATCGTCTCCACGCCCCACCTAGCAATGAAATTCCCTTCCCTCTCAGGCTAATACCACCGCCCCGAAGGGCCTTGAGCCCAGAAAACGCCGATCGTAGCAAAAGGTGCCGGTACCATAAGAATACCGGCCACTCTACCGAAGAGTGCCAAGCCCTGAAGAACAAAATCGAAGAAGTCATTCAAGCCGGGCACCTCAGGCGCTTTGTGCGTGGGACCCGGGAGACGCGTCGCTCCCCATGCAAGGAGCAAACGCCTAGAAGAAGAGACCAAACCCCCAGGCCCACGAGAAGGTGACAGGCGGGGAGACCGACGGGGACGAAGAGACGACCCCCCACAAGCCGACACTCGCAGAGGCTGAGAGGTGATTAACACCATAGCCGGAGGGTTCGGTGGCGGAGGCAGTACCAACAGCGCACGCAAGAAGCACCTACGCGTCGTTCACCAAGTAAACCTCGTCTCCGCCCGGCCAAGGATGTCACCAATCACGTTCACAGACGAAGATTTCAAAGGGATAGACCCAACCCAGGACGACCCCATGGTGATATCGGTCGATATCGATAACTTTACGATCAAGAAGACCCTTGTGGATCAAGGGAGCTCGGTCGACATATTATACTGGAAGACCTTCAAAGCCATGAGAATCCCGGAGGAGAAAATGATGCCCTACAACGACCACGTGGTCGGCTTCTCGGGGGAACGCGTAGGGACGAGGGGTTACATAGAGCTGTACACAACGTTCGGCCTGGAAGGGGCCAGTAAAACCCTCAAGATCAGATATCTGGTCATAAACGCCAACACGTCCTACAACATCCTCCTCGGCAGGTCATCCCTCAACAAGCTGGGAGCGATCGTCTCCACGCCCCACCTAGCAATGAAATTCCCTTCCCTCTCAGGCTAATACCACCGCCCCGAAGGGCCTTGAGCCCAGAAAACGCCGATCGTAGCAAAAGGTGCCGGTACCATAAGAATACCGGCCACTCTACCGAAGAGTGCCAAGCCCTGAAGAACAAAATCGAAGAAGTCATTCAAGCCGGGCACCTCAGGCGCTTTGTGCGTGGGACCCGGGAGACGCGTCGCTCCCCATGCAAGGAGCAAACGCCTAGAAGAAGAGACCAAACCCCCAGGCCCACGAGAAGGTGACAGGCGGGGAGACCGACGGGGACGAAGAGACGACCCCCCACAAGCCGACACTCGCAGAGGCTGAGAGGTGATTAACACCATAGCCGGAGGGTTCGGTGGCGGAGGCAGTACCAACAGCGCACGCAAGAAGCACCTACGCGTCGTTCACCAAGTAAACCTCGTCTCCGCCCGGCCAAGGATGTCACCAATCACGTTCACAGACGAAGATTTCAAAGGGATAGACCCAACCCAGGACGACCCCATGGTGATATCGGTCGATATCGATAACTTTACGATCAAGAAGACCCTTGTGGATCAAGGGAGCTCGGTCGACATATTATACTGGAAGACCTTCAAAGCCATGAGAATCCCGGAGGAGAAAATGATGCCCTACAACGACCACGTGGTCGGCTTCTCGGGGGAACGCGTAGGGACGAGGGGTTACATAGAGCTGTACACAACGTTCGGCCTGGAAGGGGCCAGTAAAACCCTCAAGATCAGATATCTGGTCATAAACGCCAACACGTCCTACAACATCCTCCTCGGCAGGTCATCCCTCAACAAGCTGGGAGCGATCGTCTCCACGCCCCACCTAGCAATGAAATTCCCTTCCCTCTCAGGCTAATACCACCGCCCCGAAGGGCCTTGAGCCTAGAAAACGCCGACCGTAGCAAAAGGTGCCGGTACCATAAGAATACCGGCCACTCTACCGAAGAGTGCCAAGCCCTGAAGAACAAAATCGAAGAAGTCATTCAAGCCGGGCACCTCAGGCGCTTTGTGCGTGGGACCCGGGAGACGCGTCGCTCCCCATGCAAGGAGCAAACGCCTAGAAGAAGAGACCAAACCCCCAGGCCCACGAGAAGGTGACAGGCGGGGAGACCGACGGGGACGAAGAGACGACCCCCCACAAGCCGACACTCGCAGAGGCTGAGAGGTGATTAACACCATAGCCGGAGGGTTCAGTGGCGGAGGCAGTACCAACAGCGCACGCAAGAAGCACCTACGCGTCGTTCACCAAGTAAACCTCGTCTCCGCCCGGCCAAGGATGTCACCAATCACGTTCACAGACGAAGATTTCAAGGGGATAGACCCAACCCAGGACGACCCCATGGTGATATCGGTCGATATCGATAACTTTACGATCAAGAAGACCCTTGTGGATCAAGGGAGCTCGGTCGACATATTATACTGGAAGACCTTCAAAGCCATGAGAATCCCGGAGGAGAAAATGATGCCCTACAACGACCACGTGGTCGGCTTCTCGGGGGAACGCGTAGGGACGAGGGGTTACATAGAACTGTACACAACGTTCGGCCTGGAAGGGGCCAGTAAAACCCTCAAGATCAGATATCTGGTCATAAACGCCAACACGTCCTACAACATCCTCCTCGGCAGGTCATCCCTCAACAAGCTGGGAGCGATCGTCTCCACGCCCCACCTAGCAATGAAATTCCCTTCCCTCTCAGGTGACATCCTGACCATCCACGTAGATCAAAAGGTCGCCCGAGAGTGCTACGCCGAAAGCCTACGAGTCGAGCCTACACAACAGAGGCCCAGCAGCAGCCGTTCGCCCAAGTAGAAGATCGCCGGCCGTGGGAGAAGCCCCCATCGACACTCCCCCCAACCAAAGAAGGGCATCACCATGGCAGATCTGGACCCCAGGGAAATCGAGCCAAGACTCGAAGCCAAGGACGAGCTACGCCGGGCCGAACTTGACGGGGAGGACCGGTACACGAGCATAGGCACGACAATGGTTGCCGCCGATGCGGACTTCGTTCACCAAACTCTTAAGAGGAATGTAGACCTCTTTGCCTGGACGACGACTGACGTACCAGGCGTCCATCCGGACATCATCACCCATCGCCTCTCGGTGTATAAAAAAGCCCGCCCGGTAGCACAAAAGAAAAGAATCCATGGAGAGGACAAGTGGCTGGCCGCACGAAGTGAGGCCGAGAAGCTCCTAAAAGTCGGCTTTATAGCCGAGGCACGATACTCCACTCTGCTAGCCAACGTCGTGATGGTCAAAAAGTCAAGCGGCAAATGGCGGATGTGCGTAGATTATAAAGATCTCAACAAGGCATGCCCCAAAGACTCATATCCCCTTCCCAACATCGATCGACTCGTAGACGGAGCGGCCAGTCACAAAATATTGAGCTTCTTAGACGCCTACTCCGGCTACAACCAGATCAGCATGCATCATAACGATAGAGGTAAAACGGCTTTCACGACGGACGGCGCAAACTACTTTTACAAGGTAATGCCGTTCGGCCTAAAGAACGCCGGGGCTACCTACCAGAGACTCATGGACAAAATTTGCAAAGGGATGATCGGCAGAAGCGTAGAGGTCTACGTGGATGACATCGTGGTGAAGTCCGACTCGTGCGGCCAACATATCAAAGACCTACAAGAAGTTTTCGACGCCCTAAGAAGGGTCAACATGCGCCTTAACCCCGAGAAGTGTGCGTTCGGCGTTGAAGGTGGCAAGTTCCTCGGCTTTATGCTGATCCATAGAGGGATCGAGGCGAACCCCGACAAATGCAAGGCCATAACAGAAATGAGAAGCCCGAAAAACTTGAAAGAAATTCAACAGCTGCTCGGCCGGCTAACAACACTCTCCAGATTCGTACCCCGCCTCGTCGAACGGATCAGGCCGATAGCCACAATGCTCCGCAAAACTTCGAAATTCAGCTAGAACGAGGAGTGCGAACAAATCTTCGGCCAGCTCAAAGAATTTCTGTCTTCGCCGGCCGTCATCAAAAAGCCTCGCTTAGACCTACCTATAGTGGTCTACCTAGCGGTATCAGAGGAAGCGGTCAGCGCCGCCCTCGTCCAAGAAGTGGACCGCGAAGAACACCCGGTGTACTTCGTCAGCCGGACGCTCCATGCAGCCGAGACCAGGTACCAAATGATAGAGAAGGTGGCACTAGCCCTGGTGCTGACAGCAAGGAGAATGCGCCCATACTTCCAGAACCACGAAATCAGGGTAAGGACCAACTATCCTATATACAAAATTTTGTCTAAACCCGACCTTGCAGGACGGATGATAGGGTGGTCGATCGAACTTTCCGAATTCGACATCAAGTACGAACCAAGAGGTGCCATTAAATTCCAATGCTTGGCAGATTTCGCAGCCGAGCTCCCTAGAAACACAGAAACCTCGGCCGGATGGGTCCTCTACGTGGACGGCTCGTCCAACAAAACGGCTTGTGGAGCCGGGGTCGTCCTCGAGGGGCCTGGGGACTTGCTGATCGAACAAGCCCTCCAGTTCTCCTTCAAAGCAACGAACAACCAAGCGGAATACGAGGCCACACTGGCCGGCCTCAACTTAGCAAATGACCTAGGCGCGCGGGAGGTCGCATGCAAGAGCGACTCCCAATTGGTCGTCGGTCAAATCAAAGGAGAATTCAAAGTCAAGGAGCCCCTCCTCCAACGGTATTACCACACCGTTCGAAATGTCATGACCAAATTCGACACGGTGGCGGTCCAGCACATACCACGGGAGGAAAACGAGCGTGCCGATGCACTCTCACGCCTGGCATCTTCGAAAAAACAAAGCCACCACCGATCGGTCGTCCAGGTGCGACTAGCACAGCCGAGCGTAGGTGACGCCGAATGCATGACAATCACCGAGACCCACACATGGATGACCTCGATCACCTAGTACTTGGAGCACGGAACATGCCAACCGGGCGAAGAGAAGAGCATCAGACGGTAGTGCGCACGGTACACCATGATCGCCCAAGACCTATACCGAAGGGGGTACTCAACGCCACTCCTAAAGTGCCTCACCAAGGAACAATCCCAATACGTGCTACAAGAAATCCACGAAGAGGCGTGCGGAAGCCACTCCAGAGCCCGAACGATGGCGGCCAAGATAATCCGCGCAGGATACTACTGGCCGACAGTCCATGGAGATAGCGCTAACTACGTTAAGAAATGCCAAAAATGCCTAGAGTTTGGCCCCCTCCACCACCGAAAACCAGAAGAACTGCACAGCATGACCTCACCCTGGTCGTTCGCCATGTGGGGAATGGACATCATCGGTCCATTCTCACCAGGCAAAGGCCAGACGAAGCACCTGCTAGTCGCGGTAGATTACTTCACCAAGTGGATCGAGGCCGAAGCACTAGCCACAATCACCGCCCGAAACATCCAAAATTTCGTGTGGAAAAACATAGTGTGCCGATTCGGCATACCACACTCGATAATATCCGATAACGGCCGGCAGTTCATCGACCAAGGCCTCATGACTTTCTACAACGAACTCGGCATCAAATCCCTCACAAGCTCCGTTGAGCACCCACAGACGAACGGACAAGCCGAAGCGGCCAACAAGGTTTTATTGAACGAACTAAGGAAGAGGCTCGGCACCGCCAAGGGAAGATGGACGGAGGAGCTGCCCGAGGTCTTGTGGGCATACCGATGCACCCCGCAATCCACCACACAAGAAACCCCGTACAGCCTCACGTACGGCACCGAGGCCATGATACCAGTAGAAGTCGGGGAGCCATCCATCCGACGCCAACTCTTCGACGTATCCCTCAACAAGGAAAGTCTGGCGGTCGGCCTAGACCTCTTGAACGAGCTCCGGGATAAAAGCAAGATACGCGAAGCGGCATGCAAGCTCCGAGCGGTAAGGAGATACAACTCAAAGGTCCAACCTAGAAGCTTTCAACAAGGCGACCTCGTCTGGAGAATGTGCAACAACGCTAGGAAGTCGGACGACAAGTTCTCATCAAATTGGGAAGGACCATTCCGAATCCGAGAAAGAGGAGAAGGGGGAGCTTATCACTTGGAACATCTATCGGGAAAAATTGTACCTAGGACGTGGAATGCCACGCACCTAAAGTTTTATTTCAGCTAAACATGAATAAAATATACGCACTCTTTCCTCCCCCGGGTCGATTCATCGGTCGGAGAGAGGTTTTAACGAGGTGTTTCATACATAAGTGTATATAACGAATGACACGAGCGGTTCGGCCCAGGGATGTAGCCCTAACCGGCATACCCTCCCGTAACACACACGGTTCGGCCAGGATGTAGCCCCTAACCGGCATACCCTCCCGAATCCGTACCAATCCCGGCCAAGGCGCAGCCCCAACCAGCACACCCTCCCGGCACACACCTAACGTTCGGCAAGAGCCCCGGTTCACCTAAACATCCAGTTCGCTACAATCACTTGGTTGATTTTAATTATCACGAGTCACTTAGTTGATTTCATCTGCCAACCACGGTTTACTTGGTTCGTTTTACTTAGTTAATTTTTACCACGATTTAAGGTTAATTATTCCAGCCCACTCGGCTAGTAAAGGCTCGTTCGTTCCAGAAAAAGCAAAAGCAATTGGAAAAAACACTTGTATTAATTGAGAAGAGGTGGTGGGCCACACCCCGGCCCCAGGGGTTCAAAATTAAAAGCTGACCACCTAGTCTACAACATTCAAAACCTAGTGAGAGGAGATCAGCTTCTTCACCAGGAGGGCCGGCCGCTAGCAGGGACCAAATGGGTCATCCACAACCTCCATATCTTGGTCAAATTGACCAGAAGCAGGGTGGATCGCCATAGAGCACCTCGGCTTGTCGGACGGCAAGGTCGAAGCTCTGACCAATCAGCACCATGGTGTCCTCCATGGTCTTCAAAACTTCAGCTTCCGCTGCCCCCCTTAGCCTCGCGCTCGGTCGCAGCTTCCTCTTCCATTAAGGTGGCCCGAACGGTCGAGCGCCGCCTCCAATTGCCTTGCGCAGGAGAATAACCTCCGCGCGGCCTTGTCAGCGTCGGCCTTCTCCAGCTCGGCCAACCTATTCTGGCGCAGCTCCAGCTCGACCGCTTTGCGCACACAACTTCTTTTCGTAAGTCGTGTTGGCCTCCACGGCCTGCTTAAGGTTGTGCCCGGCCTCCTGGAGATCGTGCTCGAGGCGCCATATGTCCTCGACCCGGCTCCTCCGGGCGTCGGCCCCCTGGCGGGATAAAAACAGACCCCGGCAGATCATCTCGATGCCGCCGTCAAGAAGGTCGTCATCGGAGACCGACCGGATCTCCCCCTCGATGTTGGAGGGCAGCTTGAAGCTCACGGCCCGTGAGAAGGACCGGTCGTCCCCCACCAACGCAAGCGTTGATCCGCCCCGAAGTGGCCAAAGGCACCGCCACCCCCGTCGGAATAGGACGGTTGAACTCGTCGGTAGGTGGGGAAGTCGGCCTGGCTGACCGTGCCGGAGGAGGAGTGGGCATCTGCCCCGCCGCCCGAACAGTTCGGGCGATATTGCCGCCCTCGCGGCCACGTTTCTTTGAGGGGTACGCACTCTGATATGTGAAGAAGAAGAAGAAGAAGAAGAAGAAGAAGAAGAAGAAGAAGAAGGAGGGAGGGAGGAGGAGGGAGGGAGGGAGGAGGAGGAGGGAGGAGAGGAGGAGGAGGAGGAGGAGGAGGAGGAGAGAAGAAGAAGAAGAAGAAGAAGAAGAAGAGGCTGAGCGAAGCCGGAACATGACTAACGCCGGACGAACGAGAAAGCAACAAGAACACATATCAGAGTGCGTGGAGCTCAAACAAAGATAACGCGTGGAACGCTACTATTCCCAGCCCCTATTTATAGCCCGGAGGACCTCGGAATCCCAAATGTCGCAAGAATCCGTCTGAGACCCATTCTTCAGACTCTTCGGCTGTACCATCTCTCGAGCCTGGGAGGCAACTGTACCGGGATGGCCGACCGGTCTATTGACCCGGTCAACCCATGCGTCAAGACCATACTTTAAGGTATGAGATCGACCACGTGTCATATATGGCCGACCGACATAAGGTGCTCAAGTCAAACTGTTGACCCAATTAGCAAAGGTCAACCCACGGTTAGGGAACGACCTAATCCAACCCTAATCGCTGAACAACCCCACTGATTTGAGCGTTGGAGTGCCATCTGCAGGTACCCCACCAGCCTGAGGAGTTGTTCAGCCGATTAGGACCGAAGGAGGGGATGTGAGACATGACCGACCGAGTCACATCCGAAAACAATAGTTCTCCCAGTCCCCAACCTAGTTCGAGAACAAAAGGTATCAGTAACGAGTCCGATAGAAACCTCGTACAAGGCTTGTCGAGCAAATTCAGCAATTGGCAAAGGCTATTTACTCGCTCAACAATAACAGTAAAAGTGATACGTTTGTTAGCTCTGCAGGTCTGCTTGCCCATAACTCCTCTTCTAATTCTGCTTTTACGAAACCATGGGATTTTGGATAGCGGAGCAACCGATCACATTGCATCGGATTCACAATTTTTTACACACACTTCATCATCATTTATTTCAAATGTTAATCTGCCCATAGGCTCAACTGCCGCCCTTCTCATCTACGGGCACAATTAAATCCAATGACAAAATCACTCTCAAAGATGTTCCTTTGTGTTCCTTCTTTTAATTTAAATCTCATGTCTGTTAGTAAGATAACCAGTTCACTAAAATGTTTGTGTCGTTTTTACTCCACATAGTTGCGCGTTTTGCAGGACTTGGTTACAGGGAGGATGATTGGCTCAGGTAAACAACACGCAGACTTATACTACATGTCCCCTCTTCCAAACCAAGCTCACGCATCTCAAATATCGACTGACCCTGATTTATGGCACAAGTGCCTCGGACATCCTTCTCTGGCGTGTCTACAACTTGTATCTTCCTTACTACCTATCTCTATCAGTAAAAATCTCATTCCCACATAATAATTGTAGTATTTTGTCCCAAAGCTAAACAAACAAGGCTACCCTTTCCTTTAAGCACAATAAAATCTCATTCTCCATTTAATTTATTGCATTGTGACATTTGGGGTCCTCATAAAACCCCAACTCATTTTGGAAAACTTTTTTCTCACTATAGTCGCTTATACTAGATGTACTTGGCCATTTCTTATGAATCACAAATCTGAAACCCAACATCTCTTAGAGTCATTCATTACATTTGCACAAAATCAATTTTAGACTTCTATTAAAACCATCCGCGTTGACAACGGACTGAAATTTATTTCAATGTATGATTTGTATTCTCAAAAAAGGTATTGAATGTCAAAGCACTTGCGTCTACACTCCTCAACAAAATGGAGTAGTAGAACGCAAACATAGACATGTTTTAAACACAGCACAAGCCCTCCTATTTCAGTCCAATTTACCATTAGAATTTTGGGGGAGAATGCGTTTTAACCGCCACATATATCATTAATCGCTTGCCTTCACCCTTTACTAAAAAATAAATCACCTTTTGAGCTACTATATAATCAACCACCTTCACTTTCTCACCTAAAAACTTTTGGTTGCCTATGTTACGCCATTGTTGTTTCACCTAAGCAAAAATTTGATCCGCACACCCGAAAAATGCATCTTCATTGGTTATCCTCATAGTCAAAAAGCATTAAAAATTATTTTGATATAGATGCAGACACTTTTTTTACAAGTCGGGATGTCATCTTCCATGAAAGTGTTTTTCCATTCTGCCAACAGTCACAGACACAATCCTCACCTCCATTACAAGGTATTTTGCCCACTATTGACATTAACTTACCCACTCCTGTCCAACATTCACTCGATCAACCTTCTTCTCTTACTCATCACAATGCACCTGAACCTCCATCAAACCAACCTTCTTCTCCTACTCGTCACAATACACCTGAACCTCCATCAAACCAACCCTCTTCTCCTACTCGTCACAATGCACCCGAATCTCCATCAAACCAACCTTCGTCTCCTACTCGTCATAATACACATGAACCTCCAGTAGACCAACCTTCTTCTCCCATGCCAAGAAGTCTAGCACCCATTACCAAAACTTCTCCAACCGACCTTCCTGTTCGACGATCCAGTCGCACATCAACCCCACCTTCCTGGCTTCAAGACTACATAACGGGATCCCAAGCCAATCATTTGACCACTGCCAAAGACTGGCCAAATGGAACCAGGTATCCTATGCATCATTTTCTTTCTAATTCACGATTTTCTTCTACACATAGTGCATATCTTGCTAACATCACAGCCACTAAAGAACCTCACACTTATGCTCAAGCTATCCTTGATCCAAATTGGCAAGAAGCAATGCACGAAGAGCTTTCTACCTTGCAGCTAAATCAAATGTGGACCTTGACACCGTTACCCGCTGGGAAAAAACCCATCGGATGCAAATGGGTCTATAAAATAAAGTACAACTCAGATGGTAGCATCGACAGATATAAGGCGCGCCTTGTCGCAAAGGGGTACACTCAGATTGAAGGTGTCGACTATTCTGAAACTTTTTCACCAACAGCAAAATTAACAACTTTGAGGTGTCTCCTCACCATTGCAGCAGCCAAAAATTGGTTTACTCACCAGCTAGATGTGCAAAATGCCTTCTTACGTGGCACATTGCATGAAATTATTTACATGGACTTGCCACCCGGGCATTATCGACAGAGGGAGAACATTGTATGTCGACTCAACAAATCCCTTTATGGTCTCAAACAAGCATCTCGGATATGGTTTTCAACATTTTCTCATGTGATTAAATCTGTAGGATTTCAACAGTCCAAGACAGATTACTCTCTATTCACAAGACAAAATAACTCATCATTTACTGCCCTTTTGATTTATGTTGATGATATTCTTTTGACAGGAAATGATTTGACAGAAATTCAGCGCGTTAAAGATTGTATATTACAAAAATTTCGCATTAAAGATCTTGAAGACCTAAAATATTTTCTAGGGATTGAATTTTCCCGTTCCAAAGCTGGTATTTACATGTCCCAAAGAAAATATGCGCTTGATATTTTGCAGGATACGGGACTCATAGGTGCTCGTCCAGACAAATTTCCAATGGAACAATACCTAAAACTCACACCAGACGATGGAGAGTTATTAAAGAATCCAGTCAAATACAGGTGACTCGTGGGACGACTGATATACCTCACGGTTACTCGGCCTGACATAGCATTTTCGGTTCTGACCCTAAGTCAATATATACAGGATCCACAGAAACCTCATTGGGATGCCGCAATTCGAGTCCTAAAGTACATCAAAAGATCACCAGGACAAGGATTGCTATTGCCATCCGAAAACAATCTGACATTGACAGCTTATTGCGACTCAGACTAGGGAAGGTTGTCAGACAACTCGAAGATCAATATCTAGGTATTGCATTTTTCTTGGTTCTTCTATTATCTCATGGAAGTAAAAAAAAAAACAGACAAACGCATCAAGATCATCAGCGGAAGCAAAATACCGCGTGATGGCCAATACTTATTTGGAGATAGTTTAGTTGCGATATCTATTGCAGGATTTAAAGATGTCATGTAACTTGCCAGCTCAACTTTTCTGTGACAATCAAGCGGCATTACATATAGCAGCAAACCCAATATTTCATGAACACACAAAACACATTGAGATAGACTGCCACATTGTGCGAGAAAAATTACAAGCTGGGATAATCAGTCCTTCATATGTACCGACACAGTATCAGCTCGCAGATATTTTTACGAAGGCACTGGGTAAGGAATGGTTTTTGACGCTACGACACAAGTTGGGGGTTCATGATCTTCACCTACCAACTTGAGGGGAGTATTAAGGAAATAATAATTATCAAATTATATACAATTATTGTATGCAATATTGTACGATATTGTACCCAATTATATGTAATTAGTTTAATAATGAGAGAATCTCATGATTAGTATCCTACCTAATTAGATTGTAATTTGGGGAGAGAAATTCCTATATATTTCCTATACATGAAGTGATGTAGATGTAACATACCCACATAAGAGAAGAATAAGAAACATCTCTTCTTCTTACCATTTTTTATCATTTTCTTATAAAATGCCTTCTTACATAGCAAATTGCATGAAATTATTTACATGGACTTGTCACCCAGGCATCATCGACCGGGGAGAACATTGTATGTCGACTCAACAAATCCCTTTATGGTCTCAAACAGGCATCCCGGACATGGTTTTCAACATTTTCTCATGTGATTAAATCTGCAGAATTTCAACAGTCCAAGACGGATTACTCTCTATTCATAAGACAGATAACTCATCATTTACTGCTCTTTTTGATTTATGTGGACAATATTCTTTTGACAGTAAATGATTTAACAGAAATCCAGTGTGTTAAAGAGTGTTTATTACAACAATTCAGCGTGTACTTAGCAACCACTTCGCTGGCCTCCTTTAGATCACCTACAGTGAAAATCAACCTCACACTTAAACAGAGAAACGAGAAATCAATCAGATAGGAGAGAAAGCATAGATTGACTGGCAGAGAGATGGAAAGCTTACAATAGAGAGATGAAGAACTTTCTAGGGTTGAAGCTTGCAGAGCTTTCGAAAATGCATTATGACTCCTCTCTTGAAAAAATAGATATATGAATATTTTTCTAGATCCTAAAAAAAATCAGATATTTTTTTTAACAGGTAAGTGTGGTAAGTGTGTGTTTAGTAGAGGTTATTAAAACCCCTAATAAAAAAAATCTTCTTAAAAGTAAACATTTTTGTATTGTCCTCAGTTTTATTCTAATAAATTTTTAGAACTTTGCTAATTTTTGGTACTATGCCTTTACTTATTTACACACAAAGCAATTATAGAAAAATTAAAGCACACCTTTCTTTCTCCCTCCTACCAATAATTGTTGTGAATTTTCATATATTTTGTAAGAATCTTAGTGCTTAACTCTGCTAAATTTTTCATCTCAAATAATTGACATATTAATATCTAAGTTTCATGACATCTTTAAAACTATCAATGTAATCAAACCAGATTCCTTTTAAAAAAGGTAAAAATCAAATTAATTTTGAATTGTCAATTTAATCTTCTTTCACTAGTAAAAAATAAATATATTTAATGACAACTTATGTTTTAATCTACATGTCATAATGAATTATATAATGATAAAATTATAAATATAAAAATATTTTTATGTTGATTCTAAATTTAACTAATATAATATATTATTTATTATAATGATTATATTTTTACTTGTCATAGTAAGTTATAAAATGATATATTTGTAAATATGAATGAAAATAGGTTCTAACTTGACTATTTTCTAAACTTCAAGATTGTAAATAGGAGACTGGAAGGAAAACTTACACTGAGCTTACATCCGAAATTTTAATTGCAAATAAAAAACTAAAATGGATTCAAAATTTAATTTAATCTATTATTATCATCTGAATATCTTAAGAAATACGTATTATATAAAGAAACACATTTTTATTCTAAAAACATTTCATACTTTTATAATAATATTATTTAAACAAAATTAGCATTTTTACTTTGTGATAAGAATTATGATAATATATATTAAATAAGTAAATTTTATATTTAATATATGCTTAACTCACTGTAACTGTTGCATATATTATTTATTAAAACATATAATAGTTTCGTAAAACACAAAAAATATATAAATATAGATTCTTTTTAAGTGTTGTTAGGTGGAAAAAAGGTTGATAATATTTGAATTGAGAGAAATATAGGGTAGCAACAAATAGTTGAAGTATTATTCACTCCAACCGAAGAGTCGAAAATGTCAGACGCAGCATTGCATAGTGAACGGAACGCACAACTCAGAAGTCTCAATTTGTCCTGGGAGACGGTTCATTCACCGGAGTTGCCATACTTCACATTGCTCATTCCCGCGCCTCTTCTTCCCTCCTTGGTCTCTCATTACCCGATTCTGTCAAAGCCTCTGCTCTCACGCGCCTCCACGCACCTGACGCCAACGCCTTCCGCTCCGCCGTGTACGCCGTTAACAAAGGCATCCGATGTTCTCAGTGACTACATCACCGCCATCGCCATCATCTGTTTGCTATTGATTCTACGATATATTATTTTAATTTTTCCACTTCTGCTTTTAATCAGTTAATTTCCTTATACTCTTTGAGATATTACATGATCAGGTACTGCTATATAGGGCACAAATACTCTTCTTTAATAGCTTAAGCTTTTACGTAGATTGTTAATTCAATTTAGAATTGTAATTTACTTGACTAAATGATTTGGAATTTGATCCTCATGATCATTGATGCATAGTCTAGAAGAGTTGCATTACGAGGTTTGTGGCCTTGAAATATACAAGTTGTTTCTGGGCCCTAGATTAATCATAGTAATCTTTCCAGGTCTACTTGCTTGTTAACAAATTCTGTCATTTATTTCCTTCTATTTCTGCTGTGTTAAATCTAGTTTCCTTTATCATATTCACAATTTTGTTCGTCAATGATATAGTTACGCTTACAGTAATAGTTTTGTTCAGTCATTGATTACATTTAGTACGGGAATTTAATAGGCTGTGAAGCAATTGTGCCAATTTTAGGATCTTATAATTTAATTTTGAATTTGTATAGAACCCATTTTATGCACTTTAAGTTATGCAAATTCAGATATATTCTCATATGTAGTATAATTTTGTTAATCTTAGATGATCTGAAATGTGTTATCCTCTTAGCTATCAGGCTTAATCACGTACTCGTTTTTATAACTGGTATTTATCATCTTTATTTGCATTAATGCCCATGTCTTTGTCTTTGTTTGTGAACAAGGTTAGTCTCTTGCCTCTCATATCTATTTTAAGGGTTGTTGTAGGTTTTATTTTACTATTTGTATTTGATTATAATATCGAAACTGGATTTGAGAATAGTTGTTTGAGTTGCATATAGTTAGTTGTGTTGTTTAACAGCATTATAGCTTTTGAATATTGAATGTTAGATTTTAGGAACACGTGGATATGGTAGAAAGGTCATCAAATGATCTTTCTAGCCACTGGGCCTGGTTCTGGAACCTTAGATTATTGGTTTCAAAAGTTTCTCCGTCCTGGAATCTATTTGGAAGCATGCATTGCAACCATTGGTTGTAGCAGCGGTGATGCCATGCTATTTATAATCCTTCCCTCTTCAAATTAGTTGCTTAATCGCATTTATTCTGTTGCAGAAATGTTGGTGATGGAATAGTGGGCAATGCTTAAGTGAAGCAATTCATCTTCTGATGCCTCTGGACAAAACCAATGGTCATTTGGCTACATGTTGATTACAGTTTCTGTCACTGCATGTAATAAATTGGTGTCACTGATTAATTGAAGAAATATTAGATTTTAGAAAGTTCTCCATTTATGGCTTTTCAATTTTGTTATATCAATTCGTCCATGAGGTTTTTAAGTGAATGAAGTTCACTAAAAAAATGCTCTAGCCTTTAAAAAAGAGTGAAGGTCCTAAAATTGGTTTGCAACATTATAATATCATTTTTAATATACAATAATTAAATTATTCAATTTTTAAATAAATAATTCCTTAGTATTTTAAATTTTTATTTTACATAATTTTATTTATCAAACTTTTAGTCAATATATTATTTTAAAATAAAAAAAAATCAAAATGCTACTTTATTAAAAGTATAAAAAAATATGAATCTATATTTTAAAACTAAAAACTGAAAACTTTATTTAGGATAACTTTACGGAATATGAATGCAATTTTTCCTACACTTCAACAGTATTTTTTGTTTTTCTAAATGTTTTTTTAAATCTTTTTACCAATCATTTTAAAAATTACGTTTTAATATTTTTTAATTGGTTAACATGATAATGTTTTATATTTAGCAACATTGAAATTAAATTGTGATTGTTTTTCTAATGAACTATAAATGAATATTTTTTTGTATGTTGTATATATTTGGTGCATGCCAATGACATTTGTGCATGATATTCATTGTTCTCAATGGTTTTTGTTGTTTTGCCTCGTCTCTCCTGCATGCCGAGAGAAATTGGACTTTTTTTTTACCAGGTCAACTCACTTTAATTCTTTAATATTATTTGTTTCTGATGAAACAAAAAAGTGATATATTGTTAAACCACTCTTATATTTTGTAAAACATTATTAAATAAGAAAGTAAAGTGTTTAATATCTTAATATAAAATACATTTAGTATCGTTCATAAAAAATAAGAATTATATATAAGTAGGAATATTAGCAAGAAACTATTATAAAAACACATACTATCATTGCTAAAAAGATAAGCACTCTATTAGAAATTGTTAATCATTAACATGAGTTGATATGTTATCTTTAAGATATTTTGTGCATTTAAAATTAAAACATTTTTTAAGATTTCTCTTAAGGCAAATGAAGGAGATATATACGAGTTTATCTTAAGGGTTGACAAGGTCATACTATATTTAACTTTCTTTGCTAACAACAAAATTGGTTTTCTATCTTACGGTAGTAGCCAGTAGGAAAGTGTTACAAGAGATTAAAGAGTTCTGGACATTATTATTTTTTAATTATTTACTAAATAATAGTTAATAATGTTGTATAACTTAAAAGAATAACTTTTAATAAAATTTATAATTATTTATGTGCTAGGTTGTTTAATATTTTATTTTAAAAATATCTGTTTGAAAATTACTTATTAGGTAGGATATGTTATATATATACGAAAATGAATATATTTTAATATTTTTTTTATAAAATACACACTTTTTATAACGGTTATTGGTAAAGTTGTCATAAAGCATATTATTTTCTATGACTGATTTGCATTCAACTATCATAGAAAATTCAACTATCATAGAAAGTAATACATTTTATGATGATTAAAATATTATTTGTCATAGAAAATATTATTGTTTTTATGACGGGTGTCATTTTAACCATCATAGAATGTGTTACTTTTTGTGATGGTTAAAAACAAGTCAGTTATAAAAAGTGAATTTTCTATGATGAATACTTTAGGTTCGACATAAAAAGCGAATTTTCTATATTTTAACGGTCATAAAAAGTACTTTTTTTATTAATATTTTTTTTAAAAATGGTTAAACCAGAAATTTAAAAAAAAACACTATTTTGCTATGGTTTGATTAAATTTTTGAATTCTATCCTAATCAAAATGTTAATTTAATATTTAATATACTTGTGTTGATTTGTTATTTTATATAGTAATATTTTTTAACTTTTAGTAATGATTGTAGTATATGGTTTTATATGTGTTACTGATTTATCACATTCAACATATTAATAATTTGAGTATGGATTGTTTGTTATTAAAAAATTGTAATGTAATTATTATCATGTCATTTTTGTAAATTGATCATTACTGGTTATTACATTTTATTTTATTAGTTTCCAAATTAAAAAAATATTTTTAAAAATAATACAAAAGTAAATTAAATAAAAACAAGTCAATATTAAAAAAAACAATTTATCTACATAACTTGCACTAAACTATATTAGTTATGAAGTGTTTCAACTTTATTTCATTTATTTATTATTAAAGAAAAGAAATTACTTATAGAAGACTGATACACATTGTATAAAAATTGTAACATCCATAAAGTATTTCAAATTAATTTAATTTATTTATTATTGTAAAAAAAATATTATCCTATTTAATTGCTCATAAAAAAAATACTAACCCCATTTAATAGCATTCCTACCACCAAATAACATTAATATAGCATACATTAGTTATTATACTTGTAATACATTTTAGTTGGAAAATTTAATTTCCAAACCTACTATTGAATTGAAATGAAATAGAGTATGTATAAAATGTTTATATAAATATAAAATTATTCAATAACTCACTAATGTAAATAAAAGTATACTAAACTGTAGATCATTCTATTACTTTTTTTTATTGTTGTTTATTTTTTTTTATAAAATTTGACACATACAATCAAAATAATATATAATTGTAATATTAATTAAAGTTAAATTACGTATAAAACTATTGATATTACAAAAATATATGTTCAGTAATACCGTGTATAAAAAATATAAAATACTTTCTTTTTCCTTTTTAAACCTTTATTTTTCTATTGAATTAATCTTACAAAAAAAACACCTTCATTTATTTTTTTCATTTTCAATCCCATTAATATTTCTATATACATCCAAAAATGGGAAGTACCCCACTTTATCATTTGTGTTAAATCATTAATTACTTACTTAACTACTCTAAATTCAATATAATAACATTAATTTGTGTGTGAGGAAGGTTAATTAATTACACAGGCTCCTCTCATTGAAAGCTGTCATAGACACATTTCCTAACGTTAAATAAACTCCGTTCATTTATTCATCTATTATTCAAACACCCTTTTCAAACTAGCCGTTGAGCTCACTTCCTTAGTTACGCTTTTCAAACTGTCTCTTCCAATGACAACTTCCTTTGACACACCTTCTTCTCCGCTCCACCTCCACCCAAACCAGGTTTCTCCTCTCTCTTAACCTCGGAACTTGCTAACTCTCCTGTGTTATTTCTCAACCTTTGTTTTGTTGTTGTTGTGATAGGAGGGCACGCGCGTTATGGGTTCTTCTTCTCCTCTGTTAAGCCCTTCCTCTGATAAACGTTTCTGGAGCACTCTCAGGAGCAGAGTCGACACGCTTCTTGATGCTCGTCAACCCAGAACCTCATCTCACTCCCCGAAGGTTGGTGTCGCTGCTACCTTGTACAATCGAAGTATTTTTCAATTTTTGATTGGATTCTCTAAGATTTGAATTGGTGGTGTTTTTTTTTGTTCTGTTTTATATGTGTAGAATGTAGAAGAAAAAACCCGGTTGAAGGAAGATTCTATGTTGCTGATGAGAGGGTTTGACTCAGTTGCCCACACTCTGTCTTTGTTGTCAAATAATTTGGACAATGCCCTTCAGGTTTGTTTATTTATTTACTACTATTAATTTTGGACAAGAGGGTTTATTTTGGTTACTGTTATTCCTGTGAACGATCAAGCGATTTTATCGATGACCAATGCAGAACTTAACCTGTTTCATTTTTTAGCGAGTCTCTCTTTCCAAATCTCTTTTAATTATAAGATTTGAAATTGGGATCTTAATTAGATCTGAACTGGGTTTCGCTCAGATTTGGTTGTACGATAGAGATTGCTACACAAGAACTTGTTTGGTGAAATTGTACTTTGATTAGACGTGACAATTGCTTATTTTTCACTATTGTAGATTTTTAAAATTGAACTAAATTAGGATCCCTTGTAATCAAACTTCTAGCTGATTTTGTTGTTCTCTCTGCAGGGTGCTAGAGATTTGGCGAATCCACCGACTTTAACTGACATATTTCATAGCAAAAATGATAAGGTGGAAAACAAAGAGGATTCCGGAGAGAAACCGGAAGAGTCAAACCAAGGAACGAAAAGGAAACTTGACCATGTTGATTACTCTGAAGAAAGTGCTGTTGACTCACAAAAGGAGAATGGGAAGAAAGTTATGGATAGAAACATCAAGAAAGCAAAAAATGTTGGTGCTTCTTTTTAGTGTATGAGTTGGTTCGCTTCGCTGAAGTTACCAGCTAATTGTTTATTTATTTTATTTGCACATTGCAGCTTGCAGTTTCCATGGCAACAAAAGCAGCTTCACTGGCAAGAGAATTGAAGTCTATTAAATCAGATTTGTGTTTTATGCAAGAAAGGTGTGGTTTGCTTGAAGAGGAGAACAGGAGACTGCGTGATGGATTTGCAAAAGGAGTTAGACCTGAAGAAGATGATCTGGTAAGGAATCAATCAATCACATAATCATGTCACTGCCATGATAAATTAGAAAATAAGAAATGCTAGCACACACTCTTTCAAGACACACTTTATTATTTTATGTTGTTCAAATCTATTGAAAGTCATAATTTTGAGATTCTCTCTTGTTTAATGAACTTCTTATGATTTTATAGTTTCAAATAGTTTTAACCAATAGAATATATTGCAAGGCATGTGTTAGAGCAAACACTCATTGTTAGAATTGTGTTCATTCCACAAACTGATCTTGTGGTGGCTGTAGGTGAGGCTTCAACTCGAAGCACTTCTTGCTGAGAAGTCCAGACTGGCCAATGAAAATGCAAATCTGGTCAGAGAAAATCAATGTCTTCAGCAGCTCGTGGAGTACCACCAACTTGCCTCTCAAGATCTCTCTGAGTCGGATGAGGATGCTGCTATTCAGGGAATGTACTTAGACTTCTCGTCTCCCCCACCAACAATTCCTGAAGAAACAGGGGATGAAGAAGGTGATGATGATGAAAATGAAGAACCGCAAACACCCAAAAACGATATCCACAAGTTTTCTGCTTCACTTGATGATGGAGAAGAGTAAACCTCTGAATATTAAGAAGCATCATAACACCCCTTATATTGGTGCTGCAAAATATTCCCTGTATTTCTGCCAAAATTAAATTCTTTTTCTGATCTAAATACACTGGCCACCTTGTTCATAAAGATTTATATTATGCTCGTAATAACGTGGTAATAGCTCTTGAAATAGAACATTTATGAATCCAGATTATTGCTAAATATAGCTACTATACTTATTATATAAATATGCAATCCTTTATTGGTTTGAGGATTTCTGAGTTAGACTTTATGGTCTTCCAAATACTACAAGCTCAGCCAAGCTGCATGTTATTAGTTAGGAAAATTTTAGTGATGCACTTACTGTTATGACAAATTGGTAGGATACGTGTTCATATGAATCTAACAATCATTTACTTTGGGCTAACAATTTCTGAGTGACTTGTAAATCTCTTGTTAAAAAGCAGGTAAATGTAAAGCCATTGTGATTAGTGTTACTGTGTGTGGTTTGGTGCATTTACACAAAAAAACATGGGAAGTAACCTTCTCTAGCACACTCCCTTTTATTATAGTGCCTTCTAAATCTCTATAATTTTGTTCACTTTGATTTGTTTTGTTTCGCTGCATTAATTAATCTATGTTCTTAAAGAAGCTCTTTCTCTTTCCCTATATTGTACACCTTCCAATATTGTGTATTTAATTTTAAATGAATCAATTGACGGTGTATCAATTCGATAAAATGTCCTCAGATATCTTACTTGAATCTAAGTTTGAAGCTGTTGCTATTGACTAGTTGTATATGGGCTTGTCGAACGTCTCATAAAAGTTCACAACTGATCCGTTTGATTTCGGATATAGATTTTCTCATGAAACCAAGTCCTTAGAGAAACAAACCAATGGGGGATAACTTCACTAAATTTGTGCCCCTTTTGCTTCTTTAAAAGGTTTTCCTTCATGATTTTTAATACAACTATCTTCTTTGAGGTTTGACATCTTTTTTCTTAGAAAAAAAGAGTCTTTGTTACGTCTAGAATTCAATTGATGAGCTAAATGAAACACGTAACGATGTGTGTAAAATTCAGTTTACAAGATTATTGCAAGTCAAATGAAAAAAAACATCAAAATATAACTAATCAGTACTACATAAAAATAAAAGTAAAACCTTGGCATACATAGTAAAAGAGTGATACTTTCTTTTGTTATATAAAAATGATATTTTTAATAAATTCTAACGTTTTATTAAAAAAATATCAATTTTAATTGAAACTTACTGAAAATATCACAATTTTATACCTGTCTCACTTATTTTATAAATCTATTTTAATTTTTAATAGATTTTCAATAAATAGTAATGTGTGTTAATTGTTCTCTTTTTATGTATAAATATCTTTTAATTTTCTATTTTCATCCCACCCTCCATAAAAATAATTAACAAATACCTAATAAAATGCTACAATAGATCTTTGGCACACTTCATTGAGGAAAAAAAAAAAGAAAATGGAGGTTCTTTTATCCTTGGATCATGGAAAGCACAAAGGATCCAGTTTATCATATCATTGCATATTTATAAAATCTAAAACATTAAAGCCAAACTTTCTTTCTCCTAATAATAATACCAGGAAACTTAAAGAAAAATGTATGAAGAATTTGATGAGTTGAAGGTGTGCACCGTCAGCTAAAACGAGAGAAACAGGAGAAACTCAATTTTAAAATTACTACATTAAGAAACAGAAATACATGCATAAAAAAAGGTTCAAAAGCCCCAAAAATTCAATCAAGGTAAACTGGTCAAGCACATTAGGTGTCAAGTTTCTAATTTACTTTTATAATGCATGAATTAAGTTGAGAAACATTAACTTCCTACTTCAGCCTTTCTTTCTATTTCTCTTAATAGCAGAAGCAGATGCAGAACAAGCATTGTGGATTGCTTGAGTTGATACATTAACAGCCGCTTCTACAGATTTTGCCAGATTTGAAATCATAACATCCTTAACAGAATCCTTCGTTTTATCCAGCACATCAATCAAAGCACGGATCTCTTTTTCGTACTACAATGTAGAATTATCAAAGAGTCAGATACATCTCCAGATAACTAAAAGCTATCTGGAGAAACTTCAATGTAGTTAACTTCAATGTACGTCTCCAGTTACTTAAGAAATAAACAAGTCTAGTTAACTTCAATGTACGTTTAAGGTAATACTTTTGAAACAAGACCAGATGCTACATAAGTACAGAACAGAACAATATCACAACCACAATAACCATTTTAAGAAATGTTTATCCATCCTATGTAAGGTTTCTTGCTCCTAAACTAGAAGTAACAGTTAATGAAAGAAATACTACGTAACTGCTCATGGAAAAAGATACTCCTTCAAATGTGTTATTATTCACAGTAGAGATAGCCAATGACGGGACAAAGAAAAGGAAAAACAATTCTTTTCCGGGAGATTATAATATTGAATACAAATACCTTATGCCATAATAAGAATCAAGATGAAGGGAGCCTACAGTAATAACGTTGTAACGTACCACTTCTATTTTGCCCAAAGCATTTTCCAGCTTTCCATTTAGTCGATGATTTTCTTCTGTCAAAGCTTCAATCTGCATATATACGTAAGGCAATAAGCAACATAACCAAAAGATCAGCTTAAAAGATGCATCAGAAAATTAAAATTGTAAACAAAGAAGAGAAAAAACCTTCTTCTGCGAATCGAAGTACATGCTCTTGTAACCTATAGGTGCCACAGAAGGAGCTTCACAAAAGCCAACAGTTTCTTCCGCCTGTTATGCATTCAGCATACAAAGCCACAAATGACAAGAAAAATAACAATAGCACGGACTCTTGAATTTTGAATGTAGAAAGACTTATAAAATACCTTGGATTTCAACCATTCCACGATCTTATCAAGAGAATCTATTCTATGTAAGGCAGAGTCAATTTTTTCATCCAAGCTCTTCTCACCCAAACTTTCTTCCTGTTCTGGCCCTGACTCTGACTCATGCTCCAGCACCAACTCTGGCCCTCCCAATACTTGTTCCATTTGAGTATCTACTTCATCTTTCTCACTATCGCTGACAGTTATATTTTCAATGACCTCAATGCCAAAGTTGGCTTTGGGAGAGCAAACAATTGCACTTTTTATGCGTTCTGATCGTCTCACATATGCAGCAGAAAATTTGGATTTTTTCTTAATAGTAGACTTCTTTTGAAGTCCACGATCTTGGTTCGCTTGTTCCCCTGCCAGACTCCTTTGATGAGGCCTTTTCACTCCATCCTCTAAGAATTTTTGTTGTTTATGTAGGGAAAGTCCAGGGAGATGGGTATCATGGTGGGAGTTTGATGTCCCTAGCAATTGTACCGTTCCATTGGAAAGTTGTGGTTCCACAACAATAGGCTTCAAAGAAAAATAGTTAGTAAATAGGAAATAAATATGATTCTTTCTGCTCAGTGTGCCTTCGCACATTTAAAATACATACATTGAAAGTCAAAATCACATCAAGCAAGGATAACTAATAACAGAATAGAAGCTTCTATTGTGATATGCACATCAAGGATGCAGAAACAAACATGGGCATGTGACACACATTCAAACAAGACAAACTAAAAGAACACCCTGAAGAAAACAATGTTTTAGAAAGAGTTTGCAAAAATAAGAAATAATTGCATAGTCTGATACTCCCACATAGACATTACATAGTAACAGGTATTTAAGTTTTAATAATTATTTTTTTTAAATTGAAACAAAAACAGCTACTTAAAGATTGACCAGAACCATAACTGTGTGAAATAATAAAAAAAAAAACGACCTTTCCAATAGAAAGTGTAAAAATGATAAATTGGTCACACCCATATATGCACTTGTTTCAAGCCTAATATGTATCTTCTTCTTAAGCACACTATTCCACTAGTATGTATATCTAAACAAAACCCTAAAGAACCAAACCAAAAACCCTAAGCCGGTCCATGCAGCCAACACCTAAGGCAAAAAATAAAATAAAATAAAACAATTTCGTATAAACACTGAATGCAATCAAATATGCAGCACAGAAGAACTTTTGAAAAGTAACAACAAAAATAACCCATAATCATTAGAGAGAAAATTAAAAAATGATGTATAGAAGAAGAGTACACAAACATGATCTTAATGACATACCTTCAGGTGAGCCCTGTGGATCTTTCGGGAGGAACGTCTTGGACCCATTTTTTTTTTCTTTTGCTAAAGAGAAGATGCAATTTACGATAAGGACGCTACACTACTGTAAGGAGTAACCTGAGCCTCACAGAAGGTGTATTGGGACTTGGAGCGCCAAACCATAAACTGTTCAAAAGTATAACTATTAAGGAATGAGTACCCATGGAGGAAGAAAATTAAATTATAATAATGTTGTTCTTTTTCCTTTGCGCAGTACAACGTAATAAAAACTTCAAAATTTTAAAGTTCAAAATTAAATAAATCAAAAATGGAAAATTAATTTTATTATTAAATTATGTTTATTAAATTTTAAAATTTTATCCAATTTAATTTAATTTTAAATCACACCATCTTATGGACATTCACACAAAGAGAGAAACTTATTTTAAAATATTAAATCTTTTTCAAATTTTATAAATAAAAGTATTTTATGATCTTTAAGGTTTTGTTTGGATGAGTAAGAGTGAAAGGAGAAAGAAAGGAGGAAAAAAAAAATTGAAAGTGAAGTTTTTTGGATATAAAAAAATTGTGTTAAAAGTGAATGAGAAAAAAAATGAAAAGTTTGTAGTTGATGTTAATGAAAAATAAAAAAGATTTAATTGTATAATTTATTCACTTATCAAAATATCTTTAAAGTTAAGGATGATAAAGTGTACCGTGACAACCAATCCACTAACCCGCCATCATTTAAGTGGGATCATTTAAGTGGGATGAGTCAATTTTTTTGAACTCGTTAATATAGATCTAATATGCTAACCAGTCCAATTAACTTTTATACCAAATAAGACAATAAAATCAACTTATATTTTTTTGCAGATCAAATATGGGACGAACAAGCCCACATTCTCATACCCAATGTATTAGCTTTGGTGTTTGGAGTAGGTGGGTTAGTTTTCTGGTTGCTTAATTTTTGTGTGTTTCTTGTATCTTATTTATAATACATGTTTGTTCTCTAATTAAAAATAAAACACTAGTATTCTCATTATAAAAAAAATAGATCTTAAATAAATCAATTTCCTCTTTAGCCTCCTAAAATTACAATCTCATCTTGTTACCGAAACAAAAGATGGACTTTTGGAGGTAGCTTTTGGTATTACTATAACAAAACATGGATTTTAGAAGGCAATTTATGACCTTAAATTTTAAGTAAATGTATTTCCTATGTTTGTTCGATTCGGAGGAAAAATATACAACAATTTTATTAACGATTTTAATTAGCCAATTCCAGAAACGCAAAACTTATACTCATCGTTTTCATACCCCATCAAAACTATAATTTCAGTTTTAACCCCTACTAATGTCACGAACAATACTTATCATTTGGATTTTTTTTTTTTACTAGCGACTTTACAGGTCTCATTAATGCCATAATCAATATCCAATTAAAGTGAGATAAAAAGTACTTGTTATTATGCATAGGGTAAGTAGTTGCTTTAATGCAACAAGTATTAATATATATATATATATATATTTAGTGTAAAAAAGAAAAAAAAGTGCAGTCTTAGTATAAAAATTTAATTTTATTAATTTTGTTTAAACTGTATTAATTATCGAAGTAACTCTGTGTTTGATTTTTAATAATTATTACACGTGTTTGTTAAAAGAAAAAATCAATGTTAATATATAATTAACTTTCTTTTAATATAAAGTAGCTTAAAATAATGTGAGTAAAAGTTGGTTTATTAAAAGAAAAATTAACGTAATTAACCTGATAATTATCTCAACTCTACTCGCATATATTTTAAATCCCAATTCTAACTGTATATTAAAATAAGATTAATTATATACTAATTATCGTTAATTTTCCTTTTAATAAATACATGATAATTACTTGAGATATCACACATATACTTCTCAACTCAACTACTAAAGGTGTTCAAACAAATTTAAAAAGTTTATACTATAATTTTTTTATTATATTAAAATTAAAATATACCAATATTTATTATACTGATCCAACTGTTTATTCTTATACATATAATCCTTGTAATTTATCAATTAACTTTTAATACTCGTGATACATTGATGAAATTGTTGAGTCTTACCAACGATTTTTAATCCTATATTAAATGAAACTTTATACGGTTAACTGACGCAAGTTATATAACTATTCTAAAAATAAAGTAAATAATTCACACAGTTAATATACAAGTAAATAAATGTACTTAAACAGGTCATTCAATAAAACTTCAACAAGTAAAAATTCATAGTTTAGTAATATTCAACTTAAAAACATTAAATTAAATACCAAGTTTCATAAAATAAATAGTTCTTTTTGGTAATCAAATATACTTCTTTTTTTTTTATCAGCAATCAAATATACTTCTATTTTTTGTGTTGAGAATCATTTTGAAAAATGAATAGGCAAACGAGTTGATTGTGCATTTCCTTTACACGCCTAAATATATTTTAAAATATTCATAGCGGTCAAATATAAAATATTATCTAAATATGAAAAAAAAAGTCATCATTTTCAGTATTTTTTTTCTTCGATTTATTTTCAGTCTAAACCCTACCATTTAAAAAAAATAAAAATAAATAAAAATAAATAAATAAAAAGATAAAAAAATAAAAAAATAACAAATTTAGAAGAGTTGGATAGTAACAAAATTTAAAAGACCAAAGCTACTTTTGTTGCCAATATACCTACCCACATGTACATGTGAACTAAAGAATTTGGTAACTATTGAAGTTTTTGTTTTTGTAGTATTGATTTATACCTTTTCATCAGTAGTTGCTTACAAAACACATTTTGTTTTCGTTATTCTTAGTTCAAGTTATTAACTTTAGATTTGTTTTACTAATTTAGTTATGATCTCACTTTTTTTTTTAAATGAACTCTTATTATCAATTTTTTTGTTAATTTATACTATTTAATTATCAAAAACAGTAAATTGAATTAGTTAGTTGATAAAATAGGCTAAGCTGCCTATAAAGTGCCAATTTTTTTTTAAAAAAAAAATTTAAGACTAATCTCTTACCCACACAATCCTGAATTGTAAACTTTTCTTTACTATTTAAACCACTTTCTGAGAGAATAAATTATTACTGAGCCACTACATAAAAGCTTAAAGCTGTATCAATTCCTTTCACCCCTTCACGATGAGGTTTAGAAAGCTGTTTTGACGTAACATTCAAAATAGTTATGTTTGTAGAAGAATTGAATGGGTGCCATATGAAAATCTGAAAAAAGAAAAAATTTGGAAGAAGAAAAAGGATAATGAAATTGTTTGTAGTTTAATTTGGATTAAGAAAAAATAAATAGATTTAAGTGGAAAATTGATAATAGACGTGATTCAAAAAGTTTTATTGTTTTATTTAATAATATGCGACGAACATATATATTATGGTTTGCAATCTAATGTTCATATGTTAGAAGTTAGCTAATGATGATGTTTCTTTTATCTTCGAATCAAAGCATTTCAAGTGCTGCTTTACGAGGTTTGAGATTCGGTTAAAGTCAAGCTTCGCTCCAAAGTCATGTCCACCATCTCTACATGGCGCATAATTAATAATTAATTGAATCAATACATCCATAGTTTCTTTTGGGGTAAAATTATAAAAATTGGGCAATTTTGTTTCAAAATTATGAGAATGAGTAGATTTTTTTTTCTATTACGAAAATATGTAAGTCTTGAAGTAGAAGTACGACAAAAAAATAAAATTTGTGAAAAGATTCTAAAAAAACATTAATGTTTTTTAATTATTTAATTTGAGCATAATGATTTTTTTTTTCTCAATGCGTCATGTTATTAATCTCCTTAAGAACAATTCTTGCAAACATTCATATGGGATTCGTAAGACGCACGAACGCATCTAAGTTTGTGTGTTAGAGAAATGGATTCGTTTTCATGCATGCTAGTAAATGAATTGTCCGTTTGATGACTTTTTTTATGTCAAGTTGATCGTGTTATTAGAAGTAATAATTTATCTTTACATATAAATATCGATTTTATAAGGAACAGAATAATTAAAAGTGTGTTGAAAGTAGTTGTTAGCGATAATTAATAAGAAAATAAATAAATAATTGATTGCTTCAAGTTAGAAAAAGGGATTAAGTTTCATCTTTCACACTCCCAAGTATATTTTGATTAGCATATTAACATTAAGTTCTTTGAATGAAATTGATGTCCGTATAAAATTCATTTATATCGATTTCTCGCATATAAAATTATTAAAAATGTTTCATAAATATCGATTTTTCGCATACTTATAAAAACAACTAAGAGTCGCGCTTAGACGTTAATAGTAATTAATATTTCAAGTCTATTTCTAGCAGTCAAATATATGTTAAGCATTGTTATTTACGTCATGACCCTAAAAATACCTTTTAGTCAGATTTAAGATTCTAGATCAAGAATGAGAAACAAAATATTATATAATATTCAAATATCACCTCAATACATAAGAGCCTGAACAAATTACTTCCAATCCCTAAAAGGTGAATTAACCACACATACTTCTACCACATTCCATTCCATTCTCCCAATTTTAGATTCTAACTTGTTTTAATAGTATATTAATTTTATATATCTTATTTTAAAAAATTGATAAAACAATTATAACTATAAAACAGTACAACCAAAAATCTAAAATATATTTATCATTTAATAAAAAGTTATTGCAACCTAAGAAGTGCTGCCAAGACCCAAGACTAAGGCAATGTAAATGTAGGCATAACCATGTGCAATTTCTGAGAGAGAGAGAGAGAGAGAGATATGGCTGATGAGGGACAATGGAACTTTTACTTGAGTGAGAGGGCAAGGAAAAGAGAAAATTCACTTTTACACTCATATTTCTCTCTTACAACTTCTTTTAATAATAAAATATTATATTTAATTAATAAAATAAAATAAATTATATTTTAATATCCATATAAGATAAAATACTTCAACTTAATAATATAATAATCTTTTAATAACATATATTAAATATAAAAAATATTATTAAAATAATAATATATTGAATTGTGAAGTGAGAATAATTTTTTGAATGATATCAACGTAACATTCCTTTTAAAATTAGATATAAATAAAATAATAATACGTTTAGTTTGTCAAATTGAAAATGAAAAAAATGTTGGTGTTAAAATATTATCACTCATTTAACAACTATATGATAATAAAATATTAAATTAAGTTATTTGATTAAAATATAAATTAACTTATTAAATAAAAAATTAATAAAAACAGTTGTTAAACGAGAGTATAAAGTTTGAAGAGTCGCAAATTATCATCTCCCTTCTTCTTTCATTTGATTTTTTTTTATATCGTTCTCCTTCATTTGATATATTTTTATTCTTTTATTTGACTATTTAATCATTTTTTGCTTTCATTTTATCTATTTTCTTCCGTTTATTCAATCTATTTTTATCATTTTAGTTTTCTATTTAGTCATTTTTTTTTCTTTTCATTTTATTTATTTATCCTCTTTCAATCTATCATTTTCCCCATTCATTTAATCTATTTTTATTATTTTATTTTATATTTTATATTGTTTATGAAATAAATCCAAAATAAATATAATGATTTTCTTAATTACTATATGCACAACTATTAATCTTTTTATACTCAAAATTTCTAAAATTAACCTAACTTTCCTATGCACCACCAAACAACTCCACATCCATTTGTATGCTAAAATTAATCTTCCTCAACTCAAAATAAATTTTAAAATCATCAATTTATCAAAATGTTTCACAAACATGTTTTAAGTCTACAATAAATACTACATTTTAAGTCATAAGTTTATTTTATTTATTTTTTGCAGACAAAAAAAAAAGTCTACAATAAATACTACAAAAGTAACAATCACTAATAAAGAGTTTGAATCACCATCCGAGTAGATATTATTCAAAATCCATAATTTTTAACCTAAATTAAGGTGGACAATATCACATTGAGTGAAAGAGAAGATAGTAACAAAGAGTCAACATATTAAATATTAATGTATAAATGAGTTTTTATGATAAAAAGTTATTAATCTAAATGTCATGCCCAAAACATCATAGCAAATCATAACATTGAAAGAGTTCGTGTAATTGGATAAATTAGAAGTGAAAAGGAATAGTACTTGAAATTCATTGTGGTTAGTGAATTCTTTGTAAGTTTAAAAAAAATTAAAATTGGATGTTTAGGGTGAACCAATACACTATGTATTCACAACTTCTATTACTTTAGTTGTCTCATTTTCGTTATCTTTATTGGAGGCTTTTACTAAAAGCTTGTGAATTTGTTTTTCAAACCATTTGAACACTTTCATGAACTTCTAATAGGATAAACTTGCAAAAGTTTTTCAAAGATTTTTTAAGCTCTATTAAATCTCCTCTCTTTTAGAGTTAACCTTTTATTCATTAAATAATCATTGAAAGAAATTATTCTTCTAACATTACAAAACAAGTCATTTAGTGATCGATTTTAACGACTAAACTAAATTGGTCACAAATTGTGTCTAGAATAGCAATCAATATGGTTTTGATGGCTAAATCACTAAAAATTAGCGACCGGTTTGGTTTTGATCGCTAAATCCCTATAAATTAGTGACTGATTTAGTGTTGGTCACTAACACAAAATGAATCACAACAAATTCACGATTGATTTGGTTTTTGTCGCTAAATTATTATAAATTAGCGACCAATTTGGTAGCTAAAACCTTAGTAACTAATTAGATATCAATTTTAGAAACTAGTTTATAATTTTTTATTAATAATAAAAATTACTTTAAATAATAATTTAAAAATTAATTTATAATTTTGTTTATTAATAATAGAAACTACTTTATAATTACAAATTAGCAATCAATTTGGTAGGTTAAGAAATCCAAAGTTCACGAATGATCAAGAATGCGAACTCATGGAAGAAGAAATTATGAACAATGGTAAAGAAGAATAAATTTTGAAACTAAATGAGAGGAAAAGACAAGTAGACAAGTCCTTGAAACAAAAAGGATACACTAATGTCATCAAGAAGGAAATAATCGATTTTTTGTTGATTACTTCGCTAAAAATTCTATATACACCAACAATAAATTTCGATGAAGGATTTGATTGCAATTGGTTCCTGCAAATTGTAAATGCTTTGAGTAATCATGATAAGTATTTCCAACTAAGATTTAACGCATAAGAAAAATCACTTCTTTCACCATTATAATGTTTTGCTACAATTCTTATACTAGAATATGAATTCCCCTACTAATAGTGTAGATAAATATGTTCAAATTGATGAAACAACTGCAATAGAATTAGAGAAACTTTTCAAAAGTATCACCAAATTGGGTAGAGTTTAATGCTTTGTTTTGATTAAAGAGTGCATTTGAAGGAGTGAATTTGAGATGATTAGAAGGAAAAGTGTGAAGAAAGTGATGTTGTTTGGATTAAGGTGAATAGAATGAAAAGTGTAAAGAAAGTTTATGAATGATGTAATGGATGTGATTAAAAATATATTTTTTTAATTAAAAAAAAATATAAATTTATCCTTGAATTTGAAAATTAGGGTTATGGACTTTCAAATTAGGGTTTCTGGATTTATTTGGGTTGGGTTTCAGGTTTTTTTTTTTTGCCGAGTCATGGATCATGGAAGCCCATAGATTCCATGAATCGTCGAATCGTTCCGATCTCAACAAATTTCGATCCATCCCACGATTCAACTCGTTTTCTTAAAAGATTGTAAGATCGAAAAATCAACGATCTAGATTGCGATCTTGACAACACTGTCGTAGAGTGTTAATTTTTACCTGTGTTAAAACATCTTGAAGAAAGTACAACACTCACTTTTTTTCTTCTTATGAACCCTTCTTCTCAATCAATGTGACATCATTAAAAAAGAAGAAGCGCACAGACCCCCTGCACGCACCATTTTCTTCTTCTTTCTCTCTCTTTCCATATTCTCTTCTCTCCCTCTCTCTTGATTTTCTCTCTCAATCTTCATCTATTTTAGAATCTGATCGGACCACGTTGTAGCTGGCGAGTTAAGGAACATTTCTACCCGATCAGATTTTCAAACAGAGTAAGTTCATTTTTACTCTAAATATCCTTTGTTATCTGTTTTCCTTAGGATTTAGTCATCAATCTTGGTCGTGTCAGTTGAGAAGTTTAATCCTCTCAACTTATTCTACTATATACTGAATTTTTGTTCTGTTTGGATAATTTGCATTAAGCCCGTAAATCTTGAAGCTTATCCAGACTATGGGGAATAAAATTCTAGAAGTTGCTTGGAAAGCAAGCAATTAAGGTAAGGGAAGATAAATTTAATTTTTAATAGCACCCTAGGATAGAAGATCTAAATGGGGAAGGGACGTGGTCCCAATATTCAATTTCTCTTGCAGTTGAGAAGTTTAATCCTCTCAACTTATTCTACTATATACTGAATTTTTGTTCTGTTTGGATAATTTGCATTAAGCCCGTAAATCTTGAAGCTTATCCAGACTATGGGGAATAAAATTCTAGAAGTTGCTTGGAAAGCAAGCAATTAAGGTAAGGGAAGATAAATTTAATTTTTAATAGCACCCTAGGATAGAAGATCTAAATGGGGAAGGGACGTGGTCCCAATATTCAATTTCTCTTGCAGGGATGTTGTGTGTTTATATATTGTGTTGTTTGTTTATATATTATTTAAACTAGTAAAAATATTATATTTTGATGGTTTAGTATTTAAGTGTTGTTTTTTCTGTTAAATAAGATTTTGAATATTGTGGTTTGCATTTTGAAATATTGAATGATGTAAATTGTATGAAATTGATGTCATACATTTGAGATAATGTATGAGTTGTTGTTTGATGGTACGTTAAGTATGAAAAACCTATGTTTAACGGAGATCCTCTGGCTTCACTAATGATCTAAGTCATGTAGACTAAGATATTAGGTGGTGAGAAGCTGAGAGGGAGTTCATACACACTGGGTCCCACTGTAGACACTCGGTATTGGATGTTTGAACTTACCCTGATCCTTTCTATTGGATTCGCTGGTAATCTTTGGATCAGGTGTTAGTCTCTGGTAGGGGCGTACTTAATGAGTCTTCTGGAAGATGAAGTGGGATTAAAATGAAATCCAATGATTGATTGTGATTGAAAATAGATCATGTGTGGTCTATATGAATGATTAAATTGATATTGAAATTTTATATGACAACATTTAAAGAAATGTTTATAAATGATTTGTTTGATTGGTTCTTTTTTGCAAAAAAAAAAAAAAGATAAGATATGTAATTTCTTTTCATTAGCTTACCCTTACTTTTCTTGTTGTGTTTGAATTGCGATGACTGTACTATGTACATGAGCAGATGACCATACATGTGTTGGAGGTTCTGGAGGGCATTAGGATGTTCTTTTAAAACTTATATTGTAAATATTTGTATTTCTATATGTATTATGAATGTTTTGAAAAACTCTAAGCTTGTATAGAAATACATAGAACTTGTATTGTAATAGTTATATATAAATTATGGGGTCTTACAATCAACCTAGAACTAAATACATCAATTTAATTCATGATCCATACTAAATACATCAATTTAATTCATGATCCATAGAGTAGCCCTCACTCCCCTTCTATTTTTTTTTTCTTTCTAAAACATAAGTGAATTAGAGTTAAGAATAAAGTGAGTTTGACTCGCTACAACTCAAAGTTCACAAAAATATTACAATTCGCTAAATCAGTCCAATCCACACTATACCTACTGTTAAACATGGTCATATGGTTTGTCATGCTATCCTTTTAGATTTTAACTTTTTTGACGAGGATAAATATGTGTTATAATATTGGAAAATGAACAAATTAAATTAATTCTTTAGTTATTAAATCATCGCTTTTTATTTCTAATATTATGTGACATTCGTTATCTATCCTAAAACAAACATTTAGGAACTCCCATTAATGATAACAAAAATAAATAGAAGGATCAAAATTAAAATACATTTATTTTATAATTTTACGAAGAATAAAAACATATTCAAACTTTTTAAAAGAAGTTAAAAACTTCAGTTTAGTCTCATTATTTAGAATAAGATTTTTTTTTCATTACCCATTCTTTTAAATTATTTAGGAAGTAAACCATTCTAGTTCTTAAAAAAAATAACTATGAATATTATGTGTTCATAATATTTTACTAAATTTACCCATTCTTGCAAATTGTAAATATATCAAAACACAATATTTGTGCACAAGCTATTGAGTTTTTGAAGTTTAGTTTTGTTCAATTTATAGATATAAATCCTTCACTTCCATAATGAAAATTTATGAGTTAAACAAGGTTTTTGTTCATTAATTTGCTTTGGTAATATTATCGGGTATCTTAATTTGAGGAATGCATATTATTAATATTTATTTTATAAAATTAAATTTTATAATAAATAATTAATATAAAATACATCATTGAATATTACATATTATTGATTACGAGTAATTAATGATTGAGTGTATATTTGTGAATAAATTATATATTTGTTTTTGTATTTGTTTTAAATAAAATTATAATTTTTGTATTTTCTATGATTTTGAGATTTGTAATAAAGTTACGTTGAACCAAATATTAATGTTAACAATATATGGTAAGAAGTAAGGATGGAAAATAAATTTGTCTCTACTCATAGTTAATGAACTTGTTCCAATTTTAAAGGAGAATCTTTGTATTGATCGTATGAGTATAACTATAAGTAATCTGATTTTAAAATTAATTATGAGAATGTGGATGAGTATATCCAAACATCCTTTTTAAATTATTAAAATATTCTTAGTTTTTTTGGTAATTTAAAAGCTTATTTTCAATATTCTTTATTATCTTTGAATTTGTTTTATTTGAAGAACCTTCTTTTTATTACACAATTTTTCATTCTCTCTCAATTGTTTGACTCATTCTATATTATTGAATTCACTTCACTAGTTCTATATTATTAAATTCACTTAGTTTCTCACATGTACTTTGTTTCTCATCACAAACTTAATTACATATTTTTTTTTTTCTTCAAATGTATTGTTTTTCATAAAATATAAACCTCAATGTTATTGAGTTAAATCGTTGTGAAGGAACACATTTGATCATTTATGTTTCTTTTTAATATTTTATTTTAGTTTCGAGTGGTCAATAGTGTAAACCCTTAGTTTATTAGGTAATTTGAAAAACTTATCTTCTCTTTTGTTTTTAATTTTGTTTCATTTGAATAACTTTTCTTTTGTTACTTAATTTTTCATTTTCTCTTTCAATGTTCAACTCATTCAGCATCCATTATGTTTACTCAAATTCTTAAAGTATTTTGTTTCTCAATATTTTTCAAAAATAATAGATGTTATAATTATCATGAAATTTAAATTATGTATAATTTTTATTTAATATATGTTTTTTTACTGATAATTTATTATAAAAAATCTATTTAATTAATATTTAAAATAGTGTGGAAGCAAGTATGGGCCCAAGATAAAGATGTGACACGAATTTCATACTCGACGGCAATAGGTACGAGGTTGAATATGAATTTACACTTTGGGGACATGGACAATTATAGTCAAAACTATACTCGCTCCCATTCTCATATTCGTCTCCATTTTTAAATTCCTGAACTCTTAGTTTATAATGTAACCTAAAAGACTCTTTTTTTCACTCTCTTTTGTCCTTTCTTTCATTTCATTTAAAGAATATTTATTTTTATTTGAAGAACTTTTCTTTGACTACATAATTCTTCATTTTCTCTCTTGATTATTCGACACATTCGATATCCATCAAATTCATTCATATTCTTAAAGTATTTTTTTTTTCTCATCACAAACATAATTACATATTTTTTCTGTGTAGTTTTTTTTAAAATGATGTATAACCTTTCCAGAAAACATAAACTTCATTTTTTTATCGAATTAAATCATTCTAGATCATACATTTGATATTTTTATTTTTTTAATATTTTATTTCAAATTCAAGTGGTCAATCACCCTTAGTTTATTATAGTTAATAAAAAAAATTGATCTTATCTTTTATCTTTGGTTCTTAATTTTGTTTTATTTAAAGATCTCTTCTTTTGTTACTTAAATTTTCATTCTCTCTTTCAATGTTCAAATACTTTGATATCCACCAAGTTTACTTAAGTCAACGAGGTATTTTCTCTCTTGAAATTTTTTCAAAAGTAATAAATGTTGCACTTGTCATATAATTTTAATTATGTATCATTGTTATTTAATATCATTTTTTGTTGTCATTTTTTTGGTAAGAAAATCATTTAATTGATATTTGGAACAATGCGGAAGTGGGTATGAGGGAAGTTACCGGTATACTCGCTACCCAATAGGAATGTAGATGAGATACAAATTTCATATCTAATGGGACAAGGATAAGGATGCATATGATTTTTAGTTCGAGCATGATGACAGGTATAATCAAACTTGCACTCTCCTTAACTGCCATCCCTTGTGGAAAAGTCAAAGGTTGAAGCAAAGTAATACTTTTTCATGTCCATAAGGATTTTTTAAAGTAATTTTTTAGTTTTATTTTTAGAATATGTTTTACTTTTAAAAAATGGTACATTGGTTAACCCTTACCTATGAGGCTTTTAAGATAATTTTGGTCTTATGGGATTTTTCTTATGTGGATTTTTTTGAATTTGGTCCATATGGGTTAAAGTCAAGTTAAGTGAGCTAGGTCAAATTGAAAGGTCTACTTAAAACATAATATTTTGCTTTGTCGTCAACAATCGTTATTCTACCTTCATCATATTCTCTCGTTTGTCTTGTTTTTCCCTTGTCAAGAATGTCACCAATTGTCGTCCTTCTTACTCTCGTTAAGGTTGTGGTTTACCTTCCTTCCCACTCTTGACCACATATTTTCGTGTTAGTCTTATGAATCTATTAGTGTTCAATGATTCTTTTAGGTAGTACATACAATTTTAGGTTTGAATAAAATTAAACCTTAAGAAAGATACTCATTAGAAATCATGAAATATGATATTCAAGCAACATACAAATGCAAGTAGGTACCCTTGTAGTTTCAATAATTATAATAATACATTTTATTATTATTTATTTTGCATGTCAAATTTGTCCTCAGTTTTATTGTGTAGAACTATGGATATTAAAAATTAGAGTTAGTGAGTTGAATATTAAAATTGAAACCTAATTTTGGATTTGAGACCAATTATATGTAATGTATATTTGACATGTTTGTCTTTATTTACTCCACTATGGATTATTATTGTTTTATATTCAATTGGTGGATGAACTCTAAAAATTAGAGATTTAATACATCAGTCAATTAATATAGTATTAACTATTGTATTAAATCTTGAATTGTTTAATTCAATATTTGAAAAATTAGTTTTTTTTTTACTTAATTTCTATGGTATTAAGTTTTGTCTTACATTTTAATGAAATTTTGATTTAGGTATATTTTTCTTATTATTTTCTTTTGATGCATGTTTGATTGTGGTGAATTTAATCTAATTTCTTTCATGTGATGAATTTAGAGATTAATATGTTGTTGAAATTTTTTGAAAATTATAAACAATTATTATGAGTAAAAAATGTCTTTTTGAATAGTACATAATGACACTTTTCCTAAAAAGTCATATGGATATGTATGATATAAGTATTTTTTGTATTATATTATTGGAAACTAGATTACACAAATGGAGTTGAACTCTTTTTACAATTTTTCCAACAAAATCCATCTAATATTAACGGAAATTTTTAGAGAATAAAATGGAAGATGCTGGATCAATAGCTTACTACTGGGCTAGAAAGTCGTAATTACTAATTAAGGTTCAACTCTTTCTCTTAAGAGTGTAACAAATCAAGTATCATAATTTGATTGCAACTTAATATATTGACATTTGTCATAGAATAATTGACGCAACATACAAGAATATCTCTTTAGTGATTGCTTCACTAAGAATTAAACTCAACCTTGACTCTAATATCAACTTAAGCTACATGTAGATTATATAAAAGGGAGTTGAAGAAAGTATAATACTTTTTCACAAACACACTAGATTATCTAATAAGGGTTGTCTAAAGATGCCTCTAGTACAACTCATCGACATTGATAAAGTACTCAATATTGATTTGGATGGACTCTTGTTTTGAGCATTTCAGGATGCTCAACATAATATGCTCTTCGACTATGGATGCAGAGAGACAAGTTCTTGAAAGAAAAGTTAGTTCTTGAAAAGTTGTAGATAATGATTACACTCAAGGTTTTCTTTTGCGATTTAATGCAATGATAAGGAGTTTATGAACAAATTTCCTTTTTATGTGTTGGAGGGAAAATTATTGGTGCATGAATTTTAGTTGAAAGACATTGGGGACCAAGGAGTTTAAAACACTAACTTAACAAACACATACTTTTCACCTTTTGATATAAGAGGCTCATGTTATACATGTGATGTACTTATACCGTCTAATTTTCATGTAATCTTTAAAGAGTTCATATGATGAACTGATGCATGATAATCCTACATCAAGGAATATCTTGATTAATCCTTCTTTAATAAGTTTCATGCCCAATAATGTTTACAAACGTATAGTTTTCCTTATACTAGAGCTTTTATAAAAAAAATCAACTAAGTGATTTTTTGTCGATACAAATTAATCCACAATCCTTTTTTGAACATTGTATTTAATAAAGTTATGTTTAATTTCAATATGTTTCATTCTAGAATATAGAATGAGATTCTTATATAGACTAATGACATCATTGTTATCACATAAGATAGGAATGTTACGTTGTAGCTTTTTAGTTGGTTCTTCATCCATAGAAGTTGTGAACAACAACTAATAATTCATATATACTCAAGTTGAATAGTAGATAACACAATTGGTCATTCATTCTTACTTGTCCATAAAACTAGGTTACCTCATATGAACTGACATCTTCCACTTCTATTTTTCCTTTATATCTTGTCTTCGTCTATTGACATTGGAGATTCAAGGGAGTTTGATAAGATTTGATACTCCAAACACTTTTATTTGAATATGCATTTTTTTTAAGAGTTGATCTTGTAGTTATTCTTGTATTTGAGTTGTAATTTTGGTGTTTTATGTGTTGTAAGTAAGTTTTCATTATTTAATCTTGACTAATTTTTATTAAAATATTTTTAAGTGTTTGAACATTTTTTAAATGTCAGGTTAATATTAGTTAATTAAAACTTTTTTTAATTAATTAAATTGTTCTTAATTTTACTGGGTTTGCAAGTTAGAACATTTTAATCAATTAAATATTTATTTTAGTCTATTAAAATCACTTAAGTACTTTTAAGAATGAAGTTCGCTCGATTTTAATTTATTAAAATCACTAAAAGAGTACTTTTAAGTAATTTTAACTTGATAAAATTTTGTTGAACTTCATATAATTATATTTAAATTGGTGAAACTTGTTTTTAATTGGATAAAACTAACCTACTAGCAAAGCTATGTTTCTTACCATTTTTAAATACAATTAAGTCAAAATTTAATAATGATAAAATACTTAAATAAGTGAGAGTGTTTTCCTCCAGGCATCAATGTGTCATATTATGATAACCTTACATAAAATCTGAATATCATCTAATATAATCGAAGTATTTATGTAATATAATAAGGGATATTAGGCAAATAAATTAGGGTATTTATGTGATATAATCAGGAAATATTTATACCGTAATCAGGAATATTACATCAGTACTTATAGTGTAATCATGAATATTGTGTTTAGCATTTATAGCGTGATCTGGACGGACTTTAATGAGCCTCTCGATCGGTATGAAGATCAGGGTTGTTCAACATAATTTCTATCTATTTTTTGGATAGTACAAATTGATTCATATAAAAAGATGTTTACCTTGGCACTTTTATTAATAAATAAACGTTTGTATTATTGTGTTCAATTATTATTTTAACGAAAGTTTAAATTATACAAACATCACTTGTAACTTTTGGTTGTTTATCCTAGGGACTTTTTTTATTTCATTGCATCATAAGTAGACAATGACATAAAAAAAACATAATAAATCTGTATTTTTCAATTCTTAATTACATTTTTTAGTTCCTGTTTTTCAACTAAATTAATATTCTGACATTTTTTACTCATCAAAAGATGTTAAGTGGTGAAATACATTAGATAAAAAACACATAAATTAAAACAACTCATAATGGATTATTATGATGAAAGGTAAGTAATTTATATTGTTCATATATCTTAAATTTAATGGATTTATATTTTAAATAATATAATATTTGATTTTAGTGCAGTAGGTAATCTTATAGCTATTAGTCCCGCTACTATATCATTAGATGTGATTCATTATGGTAGGGAACATTAGAAAATTTTGAAACCAAAAAAGCAATTTTTTATTATTACTTTACAAACTTAAATATACACAAAGATAGTTATATGTTGCATATACTTAGAGGAAAAAAATATCATTACCTACGAAGAAAATAAAAAAGTTAAGATAGATAAACATGTAGGACTTTTAGAGAAAAAAAACTTTAAAGTGTTAATAATGCAACTTTTCTTTTTAATGTTTATTTATGAGTGCTTCTAACTTTAAATTATATTATTGCTTGCTCAAGATTGTTTTTGTAAAATTATAATTATTATAACTCTATATCGATTATAATCTTTATCTAAAGTAGAATATGTATTTTTTAAGTTAAAATAATTTATTTAAAAAATATTATATTATTTTTTTAGACTATTTAACAAATATTAAATAATAATTAAATTTATAAAATTAGTTATTATATTGACTAAATTATATACTAATTTAGACACTAAGAAATTATTAGTATTAAATGTATTTTCTATTATTAATAAAATATTATAAAATAATTTTAAAATGATATATAAATTAATTATCAAAATTTTCATTATTAATATTTTAAATTTTAAATTAATTTTTAAAATACTAATAAAGATTAATTTAAAACATAAGTAATTAGTAATTAAAAACGTAATAGCAAGTATCAATCTAAAAATTATTTTATAAATTTTTATTAATGATAAAAATTACTTTAAATATCAATAATTTTTAGTTTATAAAATAATCTTTAATCTAGTTAATACAGTGATTAATTATTTTATTCTATAAAATTAATTTCTATTTAATAATTATTACTATTTGATTTTAAGAAATTTATATAAATATTTCCGTTAATATATTTTCACAATCAAACAAACTTTTATAGTTATTCCTGTCAATCATAACCTATACCATCTAATTTTTGTAGGAAAAAAATTGTCTTTTTTTATAATTTTGATTTCTAAATATTAAAAAAAGTTATATATGTTAAAATTGTTTTTATAATTTGTGTATAATCAAATTTGCATCTAAATGTAGATTATAATTTATTAATACACTACTAAAAATTGTTAAATAAAAAATAGTTTTGAAAAAAAAGTATTATATTAATATATTATTTTATAGACAAAAAATTATTAATATTTAAAATATTTTTGTTATTAATAAATAATTAATAAAAAATTATAAACTAGTTTTAAAATTGACATACTAATTTATAACTTTTTATTAAAATAAAAATGACTTTAAATATTAATAATTTTTTAATTTATAAAATAATATTTAATTTAATATATTCTAATGTAATCAAACTAAATGTTTGTGTATCTCGATACTTTAAAGAAAAAATCTTACTGTATGTACTATTTATATGGCAGTTTCGTTTTCTTATTATTTCCGATTCTGTTAATTTTTGTGTGATGAAATTCCACGGCATAATCTTATCTAAATTTAAATGTTACTTATACTTATTTTCTTATTTACATTAAACTTACTAAAAAATAAAAAATAAAATGTAAATTTAACATTACCAAACTTATATACCAGTAATATTCTTTGAGAGAAAAAAAAAGTGATTTGTTTAGCATCACTTCCCTATAGTTCGGGAATAGGACCCTATCCGCACTAACCAAATAAAGTTGCGAGTAGCTTTGCCGTTGCCAACTATATATTCAGACCCACTCTTTTCACTTCTCCTTCATCTTCATCTTCTTCTTCATTATCATTCTTCTCTTCTCTCTTTCCAAAGGGACCAACTCACTTTCAATTCATTCAGAAACCCAGTAACCATGCCTTTTCCTCTAACAATCCTTCTTCCAAATTTCTACTAAAATGCCCACTCACCTTACCATTTTTAAACAAACTCCCATTTCCCCTGTTTTCGCCTCTTCCTTTCCTCTGTTTTTTTACATTTTCACTGTTCAGTGTTGACACTTGCACAAATGCCTTCTAGTGTCTGCCAAGGGTTGCAATCTTGTCTCGAACCCTGCGAGATGGAGCCACGTGTACTCAGTCTCAAACTCGCACTACAAGAGGGCTCCAATTTTCCTCAACCCTCTCCCACCACTGACAACAACACCAACACAAACTCAGTTTCGCTTTCATCTCTCTCTGGCTCCCTTGAAGAACCGATCACCAACCATGAATGTCACAACACTCCCACAGAATCCAAGGAGGGTAGCGGCTGGAGTGTCCTTCAAATTCCCTCACAATCCACTGACTGTCACAACAAAACAGAGGAATCTGTCTACGTTCACCCCACAGTTAAACGCTCCTCCTCATTTCTCAGTGAGAAAAGCTTGGAAATGTGCACGGAAAGCCTTGGCAGCGAGACCGGTAGCAATGCCGGCGACAGCACCGATGACATCTCCTTGTTCTCTTTTGAGGCCACCACATGTTTCACCAGAAATAGTACTACTCATTTTACTACTACTGATGTCACAACTACCGTTGCAAGTTACGAGTCCAGAAGAGTGAACCGCGCTTTAAACTTTCCACCGCCACTTACCTCAATCACTGATTTGGGTGGCGTTAAAGTGCGGCCTCGTCGCGAAGGAGGAAGGCTGATATTGGAAGCTATAGCTTCTCCTTTTCCTTGCCCTTATTTTCGGGCTGAGCACAAAGATGGTAGGCTTACACTGCGTTTGTTTGAGAGCTTTTCCGACAGTGAAGATGAAGTTTGTGATATTGAGGAAGTTGTTGAAGAGAACGAAGATGAAAATGAGAAAAGCATAGAAGAGTGCGGTGCAGAGGATAGCGAGGCAGAGGAGGAGTGTGTTGAGAACGTGGAGGAAGAGATGGGAGTGACAAAGTTCTCGAGACCAACCAGTTGCAAGGAAAGTGGGAAAAGAGAGATTTTTGGTGATGGCATGGCTAGTTTGACCTTCCCTCTCTTTCTCTCTGTTTCTGAATAGAATTTGGTTTACTTTTATCATCCACTCTTTCTCTCTCTCTCTCTTGTTTCATTTTCCATTTAGGATTGGAAGAAGATCAGTGCTTCATAGTTCAGAATGTCCTAATGTTAGTTAGTTATTATAGTTAGTAGTTATATTGGACATCGTCCTTCAGTGGTGCTTGTTTCTTTTTTTTTTTCTTTATTAATATTTATTTTAGGCTCAGCGTTTCTATTTTGTTTTGTTTTGTTTATTTATTTGGCTTTTCCTGTTCCTAGAATGTCCCGAAAGCATATTATTCGTTGACAGCAAAATTACAAAGTGTGATTAGCATTGCAGACGCCAGAAAAAGAAAATGGAAAGAAAAGTTAGTCATGCCATGGGGTATGCGGATCCCAATCACCATATAATGACATCAAATCATCCACACCATATTTAATTTTATTGCAATTACTTTCTTTTCAACTTTTAAGCCCTTTTAATCAATACGTACCAGTCTCAAAAAATACAAGCAAAATCATTGAGCCTTTGGGTTATATGTCTCAAGATTATTGATTTTGGATTAAAGTTCTATATAAAGAAAGAACTTCACTTTTATAGCAGTTTTGCTTGATTCAACAAGTTTCCACGAAAAAAACACTAACAAAATTGAAAGGCATGATGGAGATAGTACAAAACCATAATTGTAAAATGGTGACGAATGTTATGTAAATAAAAAAAGAGTGAGGTAGTCGTTTTCCTTGTGATGTTGTGTTGACAATGGTTATGGTAATAAAATAGTGTTAGAATTGGAGCATATTATAAGTGTGACGTGAGGCTCTAATGAGAGTGGGTATTAGAAGAAAATCCCTATCCAATAAGAGTGAGATGAATTGGAAAATCCATGGATGTTGGTGATGGAAGTGTTTGTTCAATGGTGAAAAGCATTGATGATGATGATGATGATAATTGAGTTTTTGATTGGGAGAAGAATGTGAGTTAGAGCAACATGGGTAGGAATCTTGGTGATGGGTTGGGGCTTAGAGGGATATGAAAAGTGCATGGGTTCTTAAACTGGTAATAAATCAAAGAGGGAATTGAAAAAAGAATTGCTGCACGTACCTCCTCGTTCAAGAGGAAACCTAAAACAAGTGGTGGTGTACGGATTTAGTACCAATGCCTGGTAACTATCAAAAGGAAGGAGGGACCCCAAAACAGTAACGTCGACTGACTTCATCACTTAGTATCACCCATGTGATTGCCTTCCCACTCCTCTCAGACCATCATGTTATCAACGCGTTCTAAATTGCAAATATGGCCCTACTCTCTTCCTTTATTAAACAATTCTTATGTCACCTACATATCTTCATCTTCCAACTATATATAAAATATTAACTTCATATACTTCTTACATACTATACATCTTACAACAATCATATTTCTACTTTCTATTACAACTTTGTCCAATTCCTCCACATCTCCACACGTCTTACAAAATCTATCTATAATAATACCGTCAAATTATATTTAAAGTATGATTAAAAAACAAGAAAGTTCTTTCTAACATACAAATTCATATTAACAAAGATCCAAATAAAATATATAAATAGGGAGACATCCAAGAAAAGAAACATATGAATCTAAATTAACACTTGCAAACCTAAGAAATAACTACAGTGTCAGAATATATTTATAGGTACTTCGTCATCTGTAGATATTTTGTCACCTGTTACAATCATTAAATCGAGAAACTGAAGGGGATTAAAGAAAATAATAAAAGAGAACCTTAGTAGAAGAATGCGACATTGTTAGTAAAAAATTTATATTCAATTTCTAATTATATGTTAGAAGCACGTTAGTTTTTTTAATGAAATGGAGTGGAAGAAACCTATGACTAGAAAGAAAAAAGTATAGGTGATACCCCTAGTTGCATTGATGTGACCTTGAGCTTGTTAAGGATTAGAGAGGAATGAAGTTGGGTGTGACCTTCTTTAAAGGGGAATGGCAGTGGCTAATCGTGGAGTCTCGGCATCCATACGTTAACTTGTTTTGTTGAGGCTTTGGATGACAGTGGAAGGAAACTTTGAACTATCACATGCATCATTTGGTCCCTAATATCATGTGCATTAGGAACCTTATTTTGTATATTGGCACTTTTGGCACATATTCTCTCACCATGTCATGTCACCTAGGAAAAATCTTTGGCAACTAGCTAGCTACCATGCCCCTTCAAATTAGGGATCCTAAATTTTTCATACTCAATTTATTACACCCCCTTTCACATCCCATTTTCTCTGCCGTTTCTTTTTACACACCACTATGACTCATCTCAATGTAACACTCTAACTAATCTTTTTATGTCAGAAAAAGGTTCTATGATGCAGATTTAAAGAATAAAGGATGTTTTTCTATGTTCTTGTTTTTCTCTATCCTGTTCGTTTGATTCAATAGACAGACTCTGGAATATACCAAAATGCTTCCTCTGGTTTCACATCTACGGCTGTGCCAAAAGAAAAGAAATGTAAAGTTTAGTCTCCAACATTCTTTGTTAGGGTTTGAGTTAGGAACATGTTACTCGTGAGGCGATGATCGAGGTTGGTATTTCCGGTGGACAGACATGAATGGCACCTCACAGTTGCAGATGGATCAGATACACATGGTAAAAGCAACAAAATAATTGTACACAAGTGTAAGAATACTGTCTCGCACTTCACCATTTAAACATCAATACAATTCAATTACTAATTAATAATAATAACTTACAAAATAGATTCTTTTTTTCTTTCAGAAATAACGTTTTTTAAAGTCCAATATTATTAGGATCTAGATATGTTAATTTTTCAGGTTAAGAATTTCATTTTCGAAAAAATTGAATTTCCGACGTGAAATAGGTTGATCTCTAGAAATTTTTTAAGATGAAAAAAAAGAAAAGAAAATTGTAAGTAAAATTAAAATGTTGAATTTAATTTTAATTTGGGTTGGGGAGAAGAAAAAATAATTTTAAATCTAAATAAATTATAGAAAATGTTGAGTATAATTTTAATTTGGGCTTTGTTATTTAATTTAAAATTTAATTATTATTATTATAATGGTTTATAACATAAAATTATATAATAAATATTTCAAATATATAATGATTAAAAATATTTTTATCAACGGATTAATTATAAAATAGTATTTGAATTGTGTTTATGGTGAATTAAATTATTTAACAATTTTATTATAATGAATACGATTAAAATAAATTGAAAAAAATATAAATTATGATATAAAAAATAAATGGAAGCAATGATATAGTTAAGAGTAAGGATTAATTTAAAAATGTGTAATTTAATTATTTGAATGTTTTTAACTTAATCTTGTTAGATTGAATATTTTTCATTTGGAAGGAAATTTTAAAATTAGAAATATTGGAATGAAATTATAAGTGTTTTCGGTTCGAAATATGGATTTGGATGTTGGATTTTTGTGTGTTTGTGAATCTTGTATTAATTGCAACATTGATAAGAAATATATGGAATGGTATACTTCTAAGTGTGGGACAAAAAAACATATATTGGATGACTAGAAAACGTTAGTTCACTATATTTATTTCATATATTATTCATCTTACATTTTTTTATTAGTCAAATTTTTCTTTATTTGACCTTGTATGTCAATTTTGTGAAGCTTGCTCAAGTTCATAAGCTTGCTCAATTTTAATGTCAACTGTGAATATATCTATTTAAGTAAATAAACTTGACGAGTTTATTTGGGTATTAAAAAAAACTATTTCTGAAAAATATCTATTAAATAAGGTATGAAAATATGGGGAGAAAGTAGATTGTATCAGCTCGAGCATTTCAGAACAGGCCTATTCAAAATACAGAGTTGGAAGCTTGTACATCTAATATCATCATGAGGACTCAAAATATCTTAGTTTCTCTTTAAATTTTTCATTTAAAAATTGAAGCAAAAGATAAGAGAGAGATTTCTAATAATTAAGTTTTTTATAATACCTCACATAATTTACAAAGTATTATCATTTATCCTAAAGTGTTGTTATAAATATTGATAAAATATTTTGTCTCCATACTTTTAAAGTAGTTCAGTGTTTGTGAACGTCACTGGAAAACTACAATATATTTACGTAATTTCTAGTTAGGTTATAAATAAAAAAAATAGTTTATTTATTATTGAATTGGTTAATTATTACAAATATCTTATCCCAACTTCACACAGTGTGCTTCCTTACTAATGAAAATGTTATGCAATTAGTTAAAGAAACACAAAATACGTCTATCACATAGACACCACAAAATCAAGAATAAAAATCGTAAAGGATTAAGAAGGAAGAGAATCAAATAGACAATAATTTAATGAGGTTCAATTGTAGGGTTAACAAACTTTAATTTATATTCATCACTTAGATTTTGACTCATACCATTTTTAATTTATTAGGATGTCCAACTATAGGCATAACCTCCTAAGGGAATTACAATATAAAGTCCCAATATTTTGAATTATTTTTACGTTACTTTTTACATTTCTTTTATCTTTGGATTTTTTTTAATTTTTGCATTACTTGCTGGACTTTCATCAAATCCTTTAGGCTCTGTTTGAATTGAGGAGGATATTTGTGAGAAGGGGAGGGAGTGGATTAGTGAGAATTAGAGAGGATAAGTGAGGTTATTTGGATTGAGGGATGATAGAGTGGATTTGTGAGAATGATTTATTGTAAGTTTACAAATTTGTCCTTGTTATAAAAAAATATTTAAATAATTAATTATGATTTTTTGTGTGTGTAGGTTTGAATTAATTAAATTTTTTAATATATAATATTCATAATTACTTATATTTTATAATAAAAAATTAAAAAATATAATAGAAAATATTTTTGTGTTAAATTGAAATAAAATTCGTTTTTGTTAACATGTGGGTTTTGGTCTAGTCCCCCCATATTTTTGTATTTTCTTTCTTTTTTCTTTTTTTTATTAATACTTTTTTCATGTGATGACAGATGATTGTTGTTACTTGAGGTGTCAGCCTAGCTGAGATGTCAAGTTGCATACTGATGCCTAACATGAAAACTTTCATTAAAAAAGAAAAATTGAAATAAAATTATTAAATATATTAAAATTTATGAAAATAATATTTATTATTATATTCATTTATTATTTTATATAATTATATATATATTGTTAATATTATAATTTTTTTTAATTTTCATTATTTATAATTTATGTTGTTATTAATAGTATAATTAAATATTTTTTAAATTATAAATAAATTTATGTAATATTTAATTTTGATATTGTAATAAAATGCATGTCCAAGGATATTTTGGTAAAATACAATCATCCTACGTTAATCCCTACAAATCTCTTCATTTTGTGAAGGATGAAAAAAATCACTCACCCTCTCCCTCATCCACTCCCCCACCCTCAAAACCCTTGAAACAAACACAAAAAACATTTCCTCCCTCCTCTCCACGGAAACAAACACACCTTTAAGTTTTCACTTAGGTCTAATCTTTACGCAAGAAACAGAAAGAAGAGGTAGGCTCCGTTTATTTTAGACGGAGAAAAGCAAACATTTACTTCCACAAAGAAAAACGAGAAAACTAAAGTAATCAAATTAAAAAAGAACATAACCGATTTTTTTTTCATTCAAAACTTTTTTCGCTCAAAGAAAATTATATATATATATATATATAAAATTTATTTGTTTTTGTCTTTTTACCCTTTTTATTTTAAACTTAAATTATTATTATTTTATTTAAAATAGAATTAAAATTTAAAATAAAAAATATAATCAAAATTATAAGAAAAAATAAGTAATCATATTAAATATATAATAAATTATAAATATAAATAATAATAAAAATAAATATATTTTTTAATAATAAAGAAATAATTTTATATAATAATTATATTAATTACAAAAAGTAAAGATAAAAATAATATTTTTATTTAATATAAAAATAAGTTTTTATCAAATATTTATAATTATAAATATTTAACATAATTTATAAATAAATCAATCAAATGAATTTTTTAATAATTTTTAAATATAAGGATAAATTTGTAAACTTACATTTTTATCAATTAAAAAAAATATAATTTCAATCACACTCATCACATCACTCACAACCTTTTGCCTTCTCTTATTTACTTCAATTAGTTCCTACCAACTGGTATCAAGAGCTAGTATGTTATCATGAACTCTACCCAATTATTAGTCCCTATCCTTGATGGGAAAAGATTACAATCGGTGGTGTGTGCAAATGAGAGTTTTGTTTGATTATCATGAGTTATGGGATGTTGTTGAGAGTGGAGTGTCTGCATTAGCTGCTAATGCAACTGAGGCGCAATGAGTAGCGCATCGTGATCAGAATAAGAAGGACAATAAGGCTTTGTATCTCATCCATCAATGGATGAATGACGAGACGTTTGAGTAGATAGAAGGAGTAACAACTGCCAGTGAGGCTTGGACAATTTTGTCAACCAATTATAAAGGTGATGATAAGATCAAAAGGGTGCGTCTTCAAACCCTAAGACGCCAATATGAATTGCTGCAGATGGAAAACACAGAGACTATTGATGTCTATATAAATAAAGTTCTTGCCTTGACAAATCAGATGAAGACCAATGGTGAAACACATTCGGAGCAGGCAAAGGTGGAGAAGATTTTGAGATCTTTAACTCTCATATTTGAACATGTTGTTGTTGTTGCCGCAATTGAAGAGGCCAATGACATTTAAAAAATGACAGTAAGGTTATTGTGTGGTTCTCTACGAGCGCATGAGCAGCGGATGAATGACAATAAGATTGAAAAACCAATTGAACTGGCTTTAGAAGCACAAGCCTCAATTGGTAGCTCCTATCATAAACATGGTAGCTATTTCAGCAAAGGTCGTGGTGGCCAGAATCATGGAGGCGCTTGGCGCGGGGAAGAGGAGACATTTATAATAAATCAAATGTTGAGTGTTATAATTGCCATAAACGTGGCTATTATGCAAATGAGTGCAAATAAAAAGGTGATAATCATGTTTCCAATTGTGCTAAAGAAGATAGTAATCATGAACAAGATGAAGAGCATCATACAATACTAATGGCAGCCACATCAAATGAAACCCGAAACAATCATACTTGGTATTTGGATACAGGTTGCACAAATCATATGTGTGGTCAGAAGGAGTTGTTTGCATATTTAGATGACTTATTCCGCACAAAAGTGAAATTCGGTGATGGCAGGTTCGTTCCGGTGACTGGAAAAGGGCGAATTCTTATCACATTGAAGAATGGTGATCACAGGTACATCTATGATGTTTTCTATGTACCTGATATGAAAAGTAATTTGTTGAGTATGGGACAACTGGCTGAGAAGGGTTATGAGATGCACATAGTTAAAAATAAATTATCAATTTTTGATAGAAAAAAAAAGGTAATTTGATTCTTAAAACCTTTTTATCAAAAAAACCGCATGTTTCCAGTAGATATTCAAATGGGTGATTTCAAATGCTTGAATGCAATAGTGAATAATGAATCGTGGTTATGGCATTTACGCTTTGGGCACGTAAATTTTCAGAGTTTGGAAAATCTTTCCAAAAGAAATTTAGTGAATGGTTTACCCCATATTCATCACCCTAATCAATTGTGTGAGGCTTGCATTTTTTAAAAGAACCACAGGACACCATTTGTTAAGGAGCCTTGGCGTGCAAAATTTCCTTTGGAGCTTGTTCATACAGATGTTTGTGGCCCGATGAACATATCATCAGTTGGAGGTAATAATTATTTTTTAATCTTTATTGATGATTTTTCAAGGAAAACTTGGATTTATGTATTGAAAAGCAAGGATGAGGTATTCCACTGCTTTAAAATATTTAAAGCATTTGTTGAAAGAGAGAGTGGCAGACAAATTAAGATGGTTCGTAGTGATGGAGGAGGTGAGTACAAGTCTAATGAATTCAAGAGGCACTGTGAAGAACTTGGGTTGCAACATAACATAACTTTCCCCTACACACCTCAACACAACGGAGTTGCTGAGAGAAAGAATAGAACAATCATGGACATGGCGAGGAGCAAGCTTAAAGCAAAAGGTATGCCAAATTATTTTTGGGCTGAGGCCGTAACATGTGCGATATATTTGATAAACAGATCACCCACTCGGAGTGTTCCTAACACAACTTCGATTGAGGCATGGAGTGGATTCAAACCCTATGTGGCTATTGGAATCACATCACAATGTGCAACACTTGAAGGTATTTGGGTAAATTACTTATGCTCATGTTCCCAATGCAACAAGATCAAAGTTGGATGATAAGGCAGTGAAGACCATTTTCATTGGATATAAGCATGGGGGATACAAATTGTACAATTCAATGACAAAGAAAGTGATTGTTAGTCATGATGTTACATTTGCCGAAGATGAGGAATGACAATGGAATGCAACAGCTGAAATGGATTCGAAAAAACGATATATTTACGTTTTGAACGATGATGTGGAAAATAGAGTCACTCTAGAAGCATCTGCAGCCTGAAGTTGTAATTCAACCTGAAGTTGCAACTCCAATTGCAACTATGATGGAGCGACCAATGTACATCTTCAAGATTGCGAAGTAAATTTTGATGATGAAGTTGATGACAATGGAGATTTGGTTCACTTTGCTTTTCTTGCAGAATCAGAATTTGTGAGACTTGCTGATGCCATTCAACATCCCAAATGGCAAAAGGCTATGAATGAAGAATTGATAGCGATTGAGAAAAACAATATAATGACTCAAATTGGGAAGATTGTTCCAAATCAGAATTAAGGGAGGATGTTGGTTATTAATTTAGATTTTATTATTATTAATTCAAATTTTATTACCCTTAAACTATTTTACCGTTATATTGCATTAATGGTCAATTTACAGGCCTGTTAGTATTCCTAGTTTATAGCTTCCAGTAATTGTAATTATTATATATATGATTGAGTGAATCAAAATAAATAAGATCAGTTTTTTAATTTTGTGCAATTACGTTCTATCAGTTGCTACAATCTTTAGTCTTCTCTTATTTACTTCAATTAGTTCCTACACCTGATGAGTGGATGGATGAACTGACACTTTCTTCGTTTGCATCAAGGTTTTTGAAGACGAGTGCGCAGATTTGCAAAGATGAGATGGTAATATCCACGTAGATATAATCATTTTACACAAATACCTTGTTAACTTTAACATTGGAATCTCATAGTGAGTAGCGTGCCAAAACTTTGGAATCTCAAAGCATAACTCAAGGCAGTCGATTCTCATGTCTTTGTAAAACACTCACAACCGATTTTGCTCTCTTTGGTGTCATTGAGAATCAATTTTCCTTGGATTTGAAGTGTATAGAGCATCGATTCTCTTACTGTGTTTATTTTTCTGGTGATTTTTTTAATTTATAAAAAATTGTATTTATATTTTCTCTTGCTTTTCAGATTAGATGTTGGATGGTTGAGTTGTGTAGTTGAAACCTAAAAAAAAATATTTGATAGTATTTCAAATCTGAAAAAAAAAATACCACAACTCATTATTTAAATATTTTTTAATAACAAGGATAAATTTGTAAACTTACCTTTTATACTTTTAAAAAAAAATTATAAATTTCTTTGCAACTATCATATCACTCACAATTTCAATAAATCATTCTCATAAATTCACTTTATCATCCCTCAATCCAAACAATCTTAGACATCCTCACAAATCCATTTCCTCTCATCCTCACAAATCATTTCCTAAATCCAAACAAAGCCTAAATGTTGAAATACTTATCACAAGTCCAAGTAAAAAAAATAGGTACTTTTTATACAAATGTAGAAAGATTAACACCTATAATCTTATTCTACCTACACTGTTCATCATTAAGTCAAGTCTAGTGAATTCAAATGAACGAAAATTTGATAACTCCTAAACAACAAGTTATTATTATTACTAGAAGATATGTTCGTAATTTTTAAATATTTATTGTGTTCTTTTCTTATATATTATATTATTTATAGATATTATATTATATTATAAGTTTATAATAATTATTGTTTTATTAAATTAATATATGATGTGAATTTACAAAATGTCATTATAAATTTTATTATATAAAAAAATAAAAACATTAATTTAAAATCCAGCCATGGTGCTGTGAGTGAGAAATTGTTTTATTTAGAGCTGGCACCAACTGTAATGGGTTTTGGGATTGCATTTGTAAGGTTATGTTATTTAGAATTGTAATGATATCAGTGTTGAACAAATATACAAATATTGTGCAGTATCTGGAATGTTAAAATGTATGTGGAGGGAGTAGTAAAAGGCCTTAGCCTAATTTTTTGGATTGTATGATAAGTGGTAAAGCTTTTTTAGAAATTTGTACAAGAGTTGAAATATTATTGAAATTTTTTTTATAAAAAATTAACTTAAAATTATTAAATAAAATATAATTTTTAAAATAAAAATAATTAATTATTATTTAAATTAATTTTTATTATTGATAGATAATTTTTGTATTATTTTCTAGTTATTTACTAAAATTTAAAATATTGGTAGCTAATTAAATATCAGTTTAAAAATTATTTATCAATAATAGAAATTAATCTAAATATCAATAATTTTTTTAAATTTATAAAATAATATTTAATTTAGTTAATATAATAATTATTTTTTTTTATTTTTAAAATTAATTTTTATTTAATAATTTTTTTAGTAAATTTAATAATCTTATAATTTTATAATAATATATTTTTCTTCAAATAGAAGACCAAACAAAAATCAGTATTCATATAGATTTATTTGAACATACTTAAAATTTATAAGAAATAAATTTTTTATTAAATTATAATAACAATTGAGTATATTCTTTTTCTAAAAGCATATATTAAAAGATAAAAAATATTATTATATAACCTTTATTTTAAAAAAATAAGTTATTTAACTATTTTGAAATAAAAATAACTATTCAATTATTTATTTTATTAATAAATAATAAATTATTGTTTTTTATTACATGATGAATAATCAAAATTCGGTACACTTTTTTTTCTTTTCACAAAAAAAATACTATTATTATAATAATTATTTATTTTATTAATAAATAATAAATTATTGTTTTTTATTACATGATGAATAATCAAAATTCGGTACACTTTTTTTTCTTTTCACAAAAAAAATAATATTATTATAATAATTATTAAAATAAAAAAATATTATTATTTTATAAATATATTTTTATTAAAAGTAATTAGAAAAATAAATATTTTTTAAACTTGTCGTATGTAATTTTTTTATTGTGTAGTGGGTATTTTACTCGGAAGAATTTTTAAAAAACGTAGTTATTTAAAGAATAAAATTGTAAGAAAATATATTTTTTATTTAGTGTTTCAAATTCAAAATTTCAATTTAAAATACATAATTTTTATATTTTAATATTACAAAGGATAAAATTGAAAAACGATACACACGAAAAAATATAGATTATTTTTAAAAAAATAATTGATATTAATAGGGTTAGTAAATCTTGGTCAATCCTAGGGATTTCAAACCATTAATTGAAAAAATGATTAAATTTTATTGAATGTACATTTGCTTTTATCACAATTGTAATGATGAATGGGAAAAAAGTGAGTCCAATATTTATTTATAATGTGAATGGTATTTTACAAGTTACAACCATATTGGGAACACATCATGTAAAAAATGTTAGATATTTATTTTGGATGTGGAATACAAAACTTGGAAGCTTTTAGATAACCAAACTACCATTACAGATTGTAGATAACAAATGTTCCTTTAAAGATGGCAAAAAAGACTATGCAAATAGCACTGTCAGGTCCTTCATTAGCTTCCTATGATATATTCCATGACTCATTTCACATTATCACACCATTTCATTACATAAACTACAAAAAAACAACTCATAAGACCAATAGATTTTTTGTAGCAGGACAAGTCATTTTCCTCAAACATTAGTGTTCATTATCTTATATAACGTTTCTGTATGTTTTTATGTTGTTTTGTTTGATTTTCATCCAGTGGGTAGGTAACATGATCTGACAACAAGTTTGTGTGATAACATATTTATATATACAGTGAGGTACGTAAACATTTATACAGAGACAATGTTAGTAACCCAACTTGTAGTGTACAACTTAAACATAGAGTCAAACATAATTGTACAGAAAATAATTGGTTCAACTACTTGTACCCAAACAAAGTTAGCACTTAAAGAGTAATAACAGATAAAGAGAGGAAAGCTTGGTAGTGTAAGAAAAGATGTTAGAATTAATTGTATAAATACAGCTGATAGGTATTGGGTAAAAGTAGTTGAATGCTTCTCTCTCTCTTGGGTATAAAGACCTGCAGAAATTTAGACAACTCAGTTTTTTAGTAAAAATTTTTTTGACAAAAATAATAATTAGTTGTTATAGTGACTAAATTAAAGATATTTTAGAAACTAAAATTTTTTTTGGTTTCTAAATTAGTTTATATTATTGTTAAATGATTTTTTAAATTAGTATCCCATTAACAACAAGTTTTTCTACCAAACTTAGAATCTAAATAATTGACCATTTAATAATGATAGAAATTAATTTAGAAACCAAAATTTTTTTAATCTTTAAAATGGTCTCTAATTTAGTCACTATAGCAACTAATTATTTTTAATCTGTAAAAATTGATTTCTATTTTTGTGATTTTGTTGTAGTGTAAGACGACGTTAGATTAAATATACCTATAGATGAATTTTTTAGTAGCTTAAAAAATTATTATTAATATATAATTAAAATCAGATTTAATTAACAATAATTTTAATATTACTAATAGTTTTATTAATATTATAATTAAAATTATTATTAATAATATTAAATTTATTAATATGATTATTAATATTATTAATGTTACTTAACTTCTAATTATTAATATTAATTATATTTTTATTATTTTTAATATTATTAACATTATTATTAATATTATTATTAATATTATTATTAATATTTTAATATAATTTTTAATACTTTTACCTACGTTATTAACATTACTAATTATTATTATTATAATTACTATTAAAATTATTATTAATATTAAAATTATTATTAATATTACTAATAATATTATTGTTATAATTATTAACATCATAAGGAAAATAAATTTCTAAATATCTTAATTTTTTTATATGAAAAAAAAAATTAAAACTGATTTTAATTTCTGAACTTTTGTACTAAAATCAACTACACATAAGTAACATGAACGTTATAATATAGTCCATACTGAAAGTTCATTCTTCATATGTCCGCCAATAGTAACATATTCCAATAGTTCTTACTATAAGTATCTACCTAATCTAAAATTTCGACTAAAAACAAAAATAAAAAACATATTTAACCCTTATTAATATTATCACTAATATTAATATGATAAATTCTCCAACATGATAAGATAAAGTTTATACAGAAACTTTTCAACTTTTCATTATATATATCAACAACATGTGAGTGCAAGGTGATAATCAATGTTAACATACATAGTTTCTAATTTATTATTATACTATACATTTATAGTTTTTTCATTTAAATAAATCAAAAGGCATCTATTCTTCCCTCAATCTAGTACATTTAAACTGCAAACCAAACAAGAAACAGTTAAAGAAATATAATCAACACTTTCATAGCCAGAAAGGAAAAAAGAGAAAAGAATTAGGCATTTGGGTGATGGAATCCTTAAGGTGTGAATCATAATAGCTTATCCATTTAAGAAGCCTAATTAAAACTCCCTCGTGCGTGTCTACATATACCTGAGACAAGAAACACACATTATGACGTCTTAGTTACGGAGGAGCTAGGGCATGAGCAAACAAACACACATAAACATCAACTTTTATGCACACGTTCACAAAATAATAAGAGCCTATTTAGTTTCCCTAATTCCAAACCCCAAAAGTTGTGCTGTATTGGAAGTATATCCCCCACCAGCATATATATATATATATAAAATATGTGGTCTTCCACTCCTATGAGTATAACACTATATTTCATAGCTCTTACTCTGTTCAACTCTTTTGTTTGCCACATGTTCTAAACTTTAAATACAAAGCTAGTCCTTTCACTCGCTTTATATCAATTCTAGCGTTGGATCCATGTCACCATAGGCCTAATCCACATTCCATTTCCTCATCTCTTATGTCTTCAAAAGCTTCAAGTGCCCTAGACTCCACAATTCAATTTACTTCCCATTCACCTAGATCATATCCATTTTTTTTTGTTTTTTAAATGGTGTAATTTTATTTAGTATTTCTTGAAATGGACATAAAAATTATTCTGAATTGGACAAATTGTGCTTATAAAATACATCTTCAGTGTATACAACAAGATAAATACGACTTTAGTTTAATATAACTGGTATATGACAAATATGAATTTAATTTAATAACTTTAAACTAAAATCGGACATAGTCATTAAAAATAAACTAATTTTAGAGAAAAATAATAATTTATTAATATTAACTAAATTATAAATTATTTTAAAAACTAATAAAATTATTATAGTATCTAAAAAGTAATCTTTAAATTAGTTTTTAATTTGGTATCTAATTAACTACCAACTACTTTAGATTTTAAAATTAGTAGCTAAAACATTGATAGTCAATTAGATACCAATTTAAAAATTACTTTAGATATATCAATAATTTTTTAATCTAAAAAATATCTAATTTAATGAATATAATAATTAATTATTTTTTAAAATTAATTTTTATTTAATGGTTTTTCATTAGTGAATTGGATCAAAATAAAAATATTTTTGACCCATAAATATTAAATAGAATTACACAATTTCCTAAAAAAACCTAAAATCGAAGTACATTAAAGATCTTTCAAACATATCCCCAAGGAGCTGGCTACTTGGTTAATCAACCCGAATGCATGGCCCATTCACATAAGTTGATAGGGACAAGTTGCATGTGTAAAGCCATGGAATTATACACTAACTTTTTAGGTTTCTTTATGTGTCCGTTTGGATCAGGTTTTAAATAAAAGAAAAAAAATTCTCACAACCGTAACCAAACCAACATAATGAAAAGTTAGTTAGTTTTATTCACATGTGAAATTTTCTATTTCAACTTTAAAATACATAACTTTACCTAAAAGTTATCGATAGTTCTGTCATTAAAATGTAAATAACATATTATGTTATAACTAACTGATCATGACGTAAACTAAATATAAATAAAAATTACATATGAATTACATTATAAAACTCTATGCATGATAAAAAAAATTATGAACTATAAAAAACTTTATATATAATGGAACATTTAAAGTGTTCTAATCATTTTGTTGATATACGTATTAAAGCAACACAGAGGAGGAAAACATAGACTTTATGTCCATCCAATTCAACATCAATGTTCCTATCACATCTTCAATCTCAAGGTCTGAAAACAGTACGTAACATCTTAGTTTGAAGTTTATGGAACAATTTCTTGCTTTGCTCTTCATTCTTTTTCCAAGGTTTTCTATTTTCCACTTCGACTTCTTCTTATTATCTTTGCTTCCTCTACCCTTCTAATTCCTATAGTTTATAAACTATTGTCGCCTAACAATAGAAAGTGTTCACTATTAATTTAGTTGAGGTTCGTAGTGCAATTTTATTCTAATTTAGTTTAGATTTAATCTAATTATACTAAAATGCTAAAATAATTTAATTAATTTAATTTAATATTATAACAAAATAATTGATGAATAAGTAAAAAGAACACAACCATATATAGAAAGTAAGGTCAGGGCCCAGGACGGCTGCCAAGCAATATTTCATAGTGCTCCATCGTTCTTCACACATTAATTAGTGATTGAGATTTATGTTCCCAAAGTTCACAGGAACTTTGGCCTTAGAATTGAAGAAAATGTGTCAGATTCAACCTCTATTTTGAGGAAAATATTAACAACAATTTTTCAACATATCATTTTCATAGTCATTTTGGATACACAATAATACGTAACCATTATACATTTATTCCTCCAACTCCATGCAAAGAGACTAAGGTGTGAAGTTGATAATGGTTAGAAATAACATCAACTTGTTTTATAATACTCTCACAACACATAATGACTAGCATTTTAGGTAAAAAATTATGTCTAATTTCACCTGTTCTTATAAAAGGTCTAGAAATTATTCTTTTTTCAGCAAAATGTGTTGACTTCTTGGATCTTTTGAACTTTTCGGGTTGGGCTCTCGGTTAACTTTTACCTCAAATTGGTCTTATATATGGTTGACACATTTATTGGATTGGACTGGATCAACTGGACCTCTCGGCTTTTCCTCTCAGTTTTCACTCACGGTTGAGTATGTGTATCTGCAAGGCGCTCCTATGTCAAAATCACAATCAGTTTGATATATTTATCAGATAAAATTACTCTACATACTTCTTAGATTGATGACCTATTTATAATATTCTCTTATTGGGTCTAGAACCTATTTGGACTTTTCTTTTATACCTAATATATTTTTTAAATAAACATCTAATAATTTGAACCTTATCATTATGGATTTACTACAATAACCATTTATAATGTTATTTTATTATATATATTTTATACATTCAACCTTTCAGATCAATCTTTCAACCTAACCTTTCGCTTTGAATTTTTGGTCTAATTTCGATCACATAATTTACAAACATAAACCCACATAAACCTATTGTATCTCATAAATCAATATAACTAACCAAACTGAAAAATAGCTGGAAAAAACCCACATTCACACATGATAGCAGCTACAGGTTCTTTGCTGTAAAAATATTCAACATATGTCAATTTATATACAAAAGATACCTAAATCATAAATCATGACAGTTATTAAAAATATTCACAGAACCTGCCAATAAAAATATATTCTCCAATAAAAAATTAATATGAAGAAGATAGCAAAAATATATATCATTTAAAAAAATGAAAATGATAAAGAGAAAGTCAAGATTAAAATTATGACCAGTTAAATATATTTTTATTTGAAGTGTCTAAAATATTATTACAAGGTATTTTTTTAGTGTTTCTGCTTTTCACATAATTAAGAATTTTAACTTAATTTCCTTAATATTTATATAGAGAGAGATAGAGAGGGGAATAAAGATGCACATGCTAGTTGAGCTAGTTGGGAGTGGTCCGCAGTGATCTAAAAGCATAGACCCAGCATGTACTACTTCCATAGAATATTACAATTTAGGTATATACGTACATCTAAATTAATATTTATCTACAACATAATGCTACTCCATATATTCTCAATTATTTTAATTCCATCTATTAATTACTTCTTTAAACCCATTTACTCAGCTCATCCAAAATATAAAAAAGTTTACCTTCAAAAAATTTATAAATAATGGAAGTCCACACTCGTGCAAACTATGAATTATTGGTTGAAGAACAACTTTTGCTCAAATATGGAGTTGCAATGGTAAAAGTAAAATGAGAGTTTAACTTTATTTGCTCTTTTTTTGTTTTCTTTTTCTCTTACTTTTTTGGAACTGAGATTAACATTACGTGGAAAATTTGAGGAAATAGCTTATTAGTTGGTCTCCCCAACCCCAGGTTGTCTTTTTTATAATATTTTTTTTTTTTATCAATGGAGGATGCCAAGTCTGTGTTATCCACAGAATCCAAAAGATTATCCTTTGAGCACCAACTCCATCAAACACTATGTATCCTCGTAATATCTTTTTCTTTCTCTATTCGAAATGGCGTTTTTTTTTACAAAATCTAAAAAGAATATGCATTTACTATTCAAAAATAAATTTAAAAATTATAAGAGGTGAGCAAGCTTAACTCAATCTTATAAAACTTATTTATAAGGAAAAATTTGCATCAACTTATATATTATGAATTAATTAGTTATATGTAGTTGATGTTAGATCTCTAACCAATCTTCTAGAATTCGTGGGTAAAATCAAATATTTATGGTAATCTAATAACAAGTGACATGACTCAATAAACTCTTATTATGATATATTCTGATATTATCTTAAGAAATTTGAATTTAAGTCTAACTTAATCTTATAACCCCCACTTATACAGCATCAATTAGTCTGATATCATCTTAATAAGTGAACTTTAAATTTAATTCAACTCTATCAAATGTATTGGATCATAGACGGATAGTTTAAAATTTTCAAACTTGCCACAATTATTTTTATAAATTTAGTGAATGATAGATTAATTTTGTTTGTAGTACTTTAGTTAACGTTATTTTAACGAATTGTGAGATTGTTTTATCAGAAAAAATATACTATAAATGAAATATAAAAGGGTGTTTTAACTCATATATAAAGATAAATTATAATGAGACTAAACAATTTTCCAACCTATATCCCCCCACCTTAAACTAATGGCAGTAAAATTTTTCATGTCAATTAAGGCAATTAAGTTCACATTACATTGATTGATGATGTTATGAAACTAAAATTCCACAATTTAATATTGGATACACTTGCAATTGGAGATTATGATGTTGTTCTGAATAGTACTAAATTTAGTATCAATAAGATGCCGAATTTGAATTTTCTACATGAAAAAGTATGGTTGGAAGAGAGACTCGAGATTAATCATTTCCTTGATGAATATTAATCATAATAAAAAACAATAAATACTCCACATAAATAATAAATATAGTATAAAAATTAATAATCAATTTAGGACAAAAATCCAATTTTTTTAAATATCCAATTGATAGAACTGAAATTTGGAAAGGTTAACTCAAGGAACAATCAATCCTTAAAAATATTAATATTTTTCCAGATACTTATCAATTTAACCATACAATAATTCCAGGTTTGCGTTGTCCCCACAACACAACCTTTGCAGTGTGCTTTGACGTGTGTACGAAATCCGCACCCCATAGCTGAGATATATCTTGGTCGTTTTATTTTTCAAGTTTTTTGGGCTCTGAAGCCTAATTAGCGTGATGGGCTAAGAACAATCAAAGCACTTGGCCACTTTAATATTCCAATTTTCAAAATTCAAGGCGAAATTTAGCTGCTGTATTTTTAGTGTGATTATATATATATATTAAATAATTCAATAACTCACACTAAAAATAAAAATTCATAATTTTAATTAAAAATAAAAAAATAATAAACATTTTGGGTCTATTGTTGGAGATCTCACATCGATTAGAGATTAAAAACTATAGAGATCTCACATCAATTTTATATACTAGTATATAAGTGGGTGCAAACCTTATCTTATAAGTCAGTTGTATGAGGATGAGTTAGGTTTGAAGTGCACTTTTAATATAGTATCAGAGCCATTTTTTAGCCTATCCTAACGAATATTTGTTGAGTTTATCGAACTACCCATAATATGTTATCCCAACTAGAGATTAGAGCATTTCATAGTATATAATAATATATAAGTAGGTGTAAAAAAAATATGTCTTGAAATGATTTTTTTACAGTTTTTGGTGGTGTTTTGGAGGCATTTTTGGCCGCATTACACAAGGTTTAATATATTTTTTTTATAAGAGTTGAATTATCTTTTAAATGATGATTCTAATTTTATTCATTTTTTTGAAAAAAAAAGTATATACATAACAGTGGAAGAGTGTTTAACTTTGTCTCTCCTCTTAAAATGGACGTCAATCTTGTGATTGGTTCTCTTCTGGCCCTAGACTAGAAGAGTGAGGTTTGAAGGGAAGTGATAAAAAGTTTGAATCCTCAATGGAATATGAGGTTGGGGACCATGCACTTTGAAAAAGAATGTACTGACGCAATAGTGCACAAAAACCCCATTCAAATCGATCAGGGTAATGTACATACTAGTACGTCTAGGTCACATAACGTGTCGAAACCCTGCATGGTTGTGAAGATATCCATGTTGCATTTCATTGCTAAATTTTGATTTTATGTTGTCTTCCTCGTGTCCCTCAGTTAACAAAACAGGTAAGAGGGAGCTAGAGTCCTTGCTGCATGCCAAACCTGTCAATCATGTCACGTAGAACTATATGTTCAGAATATTCATATTTAATGATTGAAAGCACTAGCAAGTTGCAACTGAATAATTTATGAGGTGTGCACTGCATTATTCTCCCCCATGTACTGCTGTTATGATATAAGGAACCAATCAGATTTGGGAATGAAGAAGAGGCCAAGAGAAACTTGCTGAGGAATAGGAAACCATTTTTTGGCAACAAGTTTATGTAATGCTAGCACATGTATATTGCACGGGAAACACACCAAAGGGGGCAGAGGAATTCTGAACTCGTCTCAGAACTCATCTGAATTGCGACACGTCCACCATTTTTGATTTCCTCATGCTAACTTTTCACATCAGAGTCACACCCTTGTCTACTTCTTTCCCTTTTCTTTTGCAAATTTTCTTCACAATGATCATTTTAGTGGTATATTTGAGAACTGTGTTGCCTGAGTGATATATCATGCATGCTGCCATAAGACACAAAAGGTCCAATCACATGTCATACAACTTCCTACCTCATCAGCTTCCAAAACTTAAGCTTAATCATTTTTCATAACTGAATAACATAATAATATCTTATTGCAACAACAATTAGAGATGAAAACAAATAGAAATTTAGATAATTTTTTTTTCTTTTGAAAACTCTCAACTGCAAGAAAAAGAAACATGATCCACATTAAATAAATATTCTTATTAAATAAATAAAAAATTAGAACAATTACACATACCCTCTTTTATAATATAATAAAAGAATACACTCATTTAAAATATTCTTGGAAACTACAAGTTTTGGACAAAATAACTAATCTTGTACTTATTACTTATATATAAAGAAGGAATGAATTGATTTACTTGCTATTTAGTTTCTAAAGTTTAAAAAAGTAATAAAAAATTCTTAAATTTACTTGATTTTTCTTTTCGCAACAATAATAAAAAAAAATACAAGAAAAAAATTGAAAAAAATATTTTCTTTATGTACTAGAAGATTCTATACACAAAATCTAATAACAAGATAGAGTGTAGTTTTATCTACATTAACCAACATCTACCGAGATTTGTGAATTTTGAAAACTATCAAATTCATAATAATTGAATATCGTGCAAGATAATCTATTGGGTGAATAGGATAATCGATTATCCACTTAAAACAGGTAAACAATCGATTTTGGCTTAAGTATAATCGATGTTTAGTTAATACTACAAGAAAATTATGAAATAGAAACTAATTTTTAGAAACTAAAATAATTAGTTGCAATAGTAACTAAATTAGAGACCATTTTAGAAACTAAAACAAAATTTGATTTCTAAATTAGTTTATATTATTGTTAAATAGTTTTTAAATTGGTATCTAATTAGCAACCAATGTTTTTGCTACCAAATTTAGAAACTAAATAATATGTAGTTAAAACCATTAGATATCAATTTAGAAAGTATTTAACAATAATATAAATTTTTTTTTTTTAGTTTTTAAAATGGTTTTTAATTTAGTTATATTACAACTAATTATTTTGATCACTAAAAATTGGTTTCTATTTCATGATTTCCTTGTAGTGTAAAAAAATTAAGAATAATTGATTATAAAATACTTACAAAAGCACAAAATAATCGATTATAAACTAGAAAAAAATCGTACACCGTATTATTGATGTTCACTTCAAAAATGGCTCATGATTATAAAAAATTTCAAAAACACTAAATAATCGATTATCAACTGGATCATGTGTTCAAATGCCTTTATATATGCTCAAATGGTCATTCGGTCATATGTTCTTACCTCAATGTTACACCACCAAATAACCAAAAGTAGGGTACTATGGTTATTCACACTTTCTAACGTGGCTTTCCTTGCTTTCTTTATACTTCAGGAATGAAGAAAAAAAGCAACCAACCACGTTATTTTTTACTCGTTAATCCCCGATTTTCATTGGGATTAAAACAGCTAAGTCACCAACGTTTCTATGTGCTAAACAGTGGAGCAGTGGAAACAAATACAACCTAAATGATAGAGACTAAAAACATCAATGAAAAAAAATTAAGAAATAAAGTCTGTCAAATAATTATTTTAAAAATTGAGAGAGTAAAAACATATTTTAACATAAAATATTATTTAAATAAATTAAAATTTAATCAATTTACACACGTCAAATTAGATTAAAATTAAGTTTTAAATTGAAAGTAATCTCATAGCAATAATTGACAATAATCTCCCTAACTTTGAATTTCAAATATATTTACTTTTTTTTTACAAACACAAAATTACTGCATATACATTTCGAACAAGTGAAAAATAGACGTAAAAGGAATTAATTAACTACAATTTCCTGAGATTGTGTTTGAAAATAACTTTTTTTTATATATAATAAAAAATAATAAATAGAAACTACTTCAGGAATGATTCAAACCATATGCAAAATAAAAAAATAAAAAAAAACTTCTGACAAATACCACCAAACTAATAAACAAAAGCCCTACATTAAAACTAATTCTTATTAGCTATAATATATCAGTTAATAATAAAAATGTTATTTTACTGCTTCTTTTACATATTTTTTCTATATTTTATAATTTTATTTCAATTAAATAATTTTTAGTTTTGATAATTTACAAGAAAATGTCCAAAATGAATAATGATGAAAAATTAAAAGTGCTGTTATTGTATAACTATAACAATTAATAAAAATAAATTATTTTTATGCAGATACTTTATTAAAATTATAATGTTTATATTTTGATAATTATTATTTATTACGATAATAGTGATATGAAAGTTTTAATTTAATCTATTATTAGAAAAATGGCTGCAGGATTTCCACTATTAAGAAATAATGAAATTTTGATATGTTAGTGACTTCTGTCCAGTCTATTAGCAAATCAGCCCATTAGGCCGTGACCCATTCAAAGAGAATTACATGATGGAAATCATTTGCTGCACCCCCGTTTTTGAACCTACACCTCAACAATTGGGTGAAATGACCAAATTGTTTCATCTGTTTCTCTCACTACACCATACCACTGCCACCACTTCTGCACCATCACTGCTGTAGAAGAAAAAAAACCTCCTTCTGAAAACTTTATTCTAGAAAACATTTCATGTGCGTTAGAAAGTTTGTTCTTAAAATTTTATTCTGAAAAATACATTAAAATGTATTAATATATTTTGAAAATTTTGCTCAAAAATTTCTTTTCCAAAAACTTATTTTCTTGTTACGAAAATCTTGTCATATTCCAATAAAACATGTTCCGATAATGAATTTCGTGAATTGTGGAAAGTGAGTTCTGAACAAATATTCCAAAGATAATCCAAAAATTATTTTAAAAAAATGTAAAATAATCATTTTAAAATTGTGGAAGTATAGGTTCAAATTTGTCAAAACTTGTCTTCACACACTAAAATACAGACTCAATATTTGCTCGGAGATGAAATCACTTCATGTATTATTCAAAGTGAGACTTGGCTTAAATAGCCTTTACAAATGAAAGGAGACGTTAGATTCTTCACTCACTAGAAATCTAACTAACAGAATTATCAGGACCTGAATAATAGGTTTGTTTATTAATTAAACAGAGAAAAAATAGCAGCGGTTAAATTAAAACTGATTTTACTAAAAAATAGGTCCATCAAGAGTAAGTCCATCAATCCCTCCTTTAAGTTGAATACTGTAAGTAAATCAGCTTACTTCTATTGCAGACATTAGTCCCAGCATCTCTCGCAGTTTGATAAATTGTTCTTTCTTCAATGGTTTTGTCATAATATCTGCAATTTGATTATGGGTATTACAGTACTTCAACTTCACAGTTCCTTCATTCACCAAGTCCCTCAAAAAATGAAATTTCACATCTATGTGTTTACTCTTGCCATGGAATACAGAGTGCTTTGACAATTGTATTGTTGAACTCTTATCACAGTACATTATGCTGCCATCTTTTCCTTTATGCCCAAGTTTTTTGAGTAACTTCGTAAGCCAAATGTATTGACATGCGCAAGAAGCCGCGACAATATACTCAGCTTCAGTGGTAGATAATGTAACCACAGGCTGCTTCTTTGATGCCCAAGAAACTGCACCTCCTGCAAGAAGAAATACATAACCAGAAGTACTTTTCCAGTCATTAAGATCTCTTGCAAAGTAGCTGTCCGTGTATGCCACCAATTATGTGATGCTTTCTCCGTTGTAAAGAATTCCCATTTCAATTGTGCCATTGATGTATCTTAATATCCTTTTTGCTGCACACCAATGTTCCTCAGTTGGAGATGACATATATCTGCTAATCAAACTCACTCCAAACATAATGTCTGGTCTTGTTGTTGTCAAGTACATCAAGCTTCCAACAACTTGCTTGAACATGGTTGAGTTGATCTTGGTTCCCTTCTCATCCTTGGAGAGCCTTGTGCTTGGCACAATAGGATTTCCAACTAGTTTGCTACCATACATGCCAAACCTTGCTAGCACTTCACTCACATACTTTCTTTGACACATAAATATTCCCTTTTAATTCTGTATAATCTCCATGCCAAGAAAATAGCTCATCTTTCCCAAATCAGACATGTCAAATTCAAGCATCATTGACATCTTAAATTCCTCACAAATACTTTTGTTATTCCCAGTATAAATCAAATCATCAACGTAAAGACTAACAATTAGGATTTTACCTACCTCCTTTTCTTTTGTAAAGAGCGTATGTTCAGAAGCACACCTTTCGAAACACTCTCGAACGAAGTAGGATTCTATGCGACTGTACCATGCTCGCGGAGCCTGTTTCAGTCCGTATAGAGCTTTATTTAGCTTATATACCTTTTCTTCTTCTCCCTTCTTCTCAAAGCCAGTAGGTTGTTGTACATACACCTCTTCCTTAAGTTATCCTCGAAGGAATGCACTCTTGACATCTAACTGGTATACGTCCCACTTGTTTTGAGCGGCAGTTGCCAGGATAAGTCTTATTGTATCAAGACAGGCCACCGAAGCAAACACTTCTGTGTAGTCAATCCCATATTGTTGCGCATATCCTTTGGCCACCAACCTAGCTTTGTGCTTCTCTACATTACCATGCTCGTTAAGCTTGGTTTTAAAAACCCATTTAACTCCAATAGCTTTGACTCCGCTCGGCAAGGTTGTGAGTCTCCACGTGCCATTTTTCTCTATTGAATCAATCTCTTTAGCCATCGCATCTCTCCATTTTTTTTCTTTCACAGCTTCATTGTATGTGACTGGATCTTCTTCTGTTATCATCATCATTGCTTCTTCTTCCTCCTCTGAAAGTCCTTCTCCGGTTGTGTATTCTGACATCCATGCAGGAGCTCTTCGACATCTTCCTTTAGGTGAGTTTGGTTCGATTCCACCTGATGAGGTTGTGGAGGAGTTTCCTCCTGTTTGCGAGATTGTGTTACTTGTACTGTTAGAGTCTTCTTCTAAATCTAACTCTTTGTTAGCATCTGAATTTTTATCTTCCTAGTCCAGTACATATGATTGCACTTCTCCTTTGCTTTGTTCCCACTTCCAGCATGCATTTTCTTCAAATTTTACATCTCTACTGATTGTTATTTTCTTGGTAATAGGATCAAAGAGTTTGTATGCTTTGGACTTCTTGCTCACACCAAGAAAAATGTGTGCTTTACTTTTGTCATCTAGCTTTATTCTTTACTGCTCTGGAACATGTACATGAGCAAGACATCGAATACTTGGAAGTGATCCACTCTTGGTTTGCAGCCAGTCCATGCTTCTTGTGGAGTCATGTTTTCAAGAGTTGTTGTTGGACATCTATTAAGAATGTGAATCGACCAATTTGCTGCTTCAGCCCATAATTCCTTTGGCATTTGTTTCTCAGACAGCATGGAGCGCACCATATTCATGATCGTCCGGTTCTTCCGCTCAGCAACACCATTTTGTTGGGGAGTGTATGCTGCCATTAGTTGTCGAGTGATCCCATGAGTGCTGCAAAAGTCTGTAAACTCCTTTGAGTTATACTCGCCTCCTCTATCCGTTCTCAAACACTTGATGCTTGTTTCAGCCTCTTTTTCAGCCCATGTTTTGAATTCTTTAAAAACCTCCAATGCTTCTAATTTTTTATTCAAAAAATATATCCAAGTTTTACGTGTAAAGTCATCAATAAAGCTTAGGATATACCTCTTATTGTTGTTGGAAATTGGGCTAATAGGACCACAAATGTCTGAGTGAACAAATTGCAATTTGTGTGTTGCTCTCCAGAGATTTCTTTTAGGAATAGGATCTCGGTGCTGCTTCCCAACGAGACAATGTGTGCACAGATTCTGTGGAGTTTTCACAGTAGGCAGCCCTTCAACCATTCCTTGATATGTAAGAGTTCTGAGTCCCTTGTAGTTGAGATGTCCAAACCGTGAATGTCATAGTCGTGATTCATCATCAGCTTCAACTTGCATACATTTAGGTAGATTTGACACCATCTTCGCCAAGAGATGGAACATTCTATTTCCACTCATATCTGAATGCATGATTAGTCCTCTACTAGGATGAAACACCTGCAGGTGCCATTCTAAATCAATACAGTGAGCCCCTTTTCTTGTAACTGCCCAATACTTAACAAATTATTCTTTAGTTCAGGAATATAATAAACATTGGTAATTACCTGAACGATGTCATTTACACATAACTGCACACTTCCTATTCCCATCATTTCCCAATTTCACTGTTTGCTTGAAGTCCTCATTCAAATATGTAAACCACTCCTTATTTCCACTCATGTGATTGCTACATCCAGAGTCCAAGAACCATATTTCTTCTCTTGTTGCTTTCTTTTCTTCAACGTATGCCTTGAGTAAGAGTAACAACTCATCTTCATGCTCCATTTTAGCAAAGTTGGCACTTCTTTCCCAATCTGGACATTCGTACTGGAAGTGTCCCTTTTTGTGACACTTGAAGCACTCTATTGCTGCTTTGTAAGCTGATGATGGTCTCCCTCGACCCCGTCCTCGATATCCTCCAAACGTGTTTCTACCTTTTCCTCTTCCGCTTCTCTCCTCTTGAGTCACTTTAAGCACCTGCTCTTCTTCATTGATCCTTTTTCGGAACTTTTGTTCATGGACAATGAGTGAACTTTGAAGTTCATCGACTGAGAGGCAGTTTATGTCATTTGATTCCTCTATCGAGACAACTATGTAATTGAACCTCTCGGTGAGAGTCCGCAGAATTTTCTCCACAATTTGAGTGTCTTGTATTGTCTCTCCATTGTTGCGCATGTTGTTTGCCACCGTCATGACTCTGGAGAAATATTCGGTAATGGTTTCTCCTTCTTTCATTTCCAGAATTTCAAATTCTCTTCTGAGAGCTTGCAATTGGGCTCTTTGTACCCTTTTACTTCCTTGATATTTCCTTTTCATTGATTCCCAAAGTTGTGCAAATGTGTCTTTCTGCAGGATTGTCTTCAGAATGCTCTTATCTATGGCTGCGAATAGATAATTTTTGACTTTCAGATCTTTTAGTTTCAGATCTGCTCTTGCCTTCTTCTTCGCATCACTCTCCACTGCATCTGCGCCCAACTCGACGTATCTTGGATTAATGAGATGCCACCACTCCTTGGAACGAAGTAAATTCTCCATCAACATACTCCAGTGATCGTAATCACCATCAAACTTAGGAATACTCAACAAGTTTTGTCCTTCATTCGACATTTTTCTCACTCCCTGGATCAGGCCTCTTGGTGAGGCTCTGATACCAATTGTCAAAACTTGTGTTCACACACTAAAATACAGACTCAATATTTGCTGGGAGATGAAATCACTTCATGTATTATTTCAAAGAGAGACTTGGCTTAAATAGCCTTTACAAATGAAAGGAGATGTTAGATTTTTCACTTAGTAGAAATCTAACTAACAGAATTATCAGGACCTGAATAATAGATCTGTTTATTAACTAAAGAGAGAAAAAATAGCAGCGGTTAAATTAAAACTGATTTTACTAAAAAAAATAGGTCCATCAATTGAGGGGGTGGAGAAAGCAATTGTCTCCCTCGACTTACGATACATAATGTAACTATAAAACACTCCTAGTAATTTATATTCTTCTAAAAACATGTAACTTCTAATTGTTTAACACTTTTTTTTATGTTTTTTAAGGGAAAAAAAAAAGAAGAAAAACTTAACGTATCAAACGCGCCTTATTGAATAATTAAACGTGCCTTATCACTCATTTTATGCACGACTAATCAGAGAGCAAAAACTCCTTTGTATAGCTGATCATAACATTTTTAATATAAAATATTAGTAAAATATTAAATTTAAGACTTAGATAGTAGAAGTAATTTTTATTGAAATATATCGACGTGAAAGAATCTTAAAATTATGATATTGAATATTAAAAATTAAAAAAAATAAAAATTAATATGAATGTGGTCATATTCAGAAGCAGAAGCAGTATTATCAGAATATTAAAAAAAAACTAAAAATCAGTATTATCACAAAAAAGCTTACATTTTTGTTCATATATTGAATTAAAATTTGACTATAACTAATTTTTATAATATTATTTTCATTTAATTATACATTTTTTGTTTACATAATTTTAATAACATTAAATTAATATTTAATTATCTTTTAAAATTGTAAAAATATCGTAAAAACGTGATCTTATGAAACCTCACAAAAGTTATAAAAAAATAAAAATATGATGGAAGATTCACTTAAATAAAGTAAAATATTATATAAAAAAATTAAGAAGAACCTCTCATCAAATATACTTTCACCATCACATCTAAACACAAATAATAAACGAATTTTTGACATTTTCTTCCTGCAGATTCACACATGTCATAAAAAATCTAATTTATCTTTTCCGTGGACTCAAAGCATATTCCGAACTCTATAATATATTTAGAATTAGAATTGTAATGTTTAGAAGATATTTTCTGAATTTAAAAGTATTTTTTAACTCTATAATTTGAAATATAAAATTGTATTTTAAATTATAAAGTTCAGAAATTGAGTACCATAGTTCTTAGAAATATTTGTCTTCACCCAAGTTAGAAGCACTAGACATGTATAAAAAAGAAAAAATCTCCTTGCACATCCATTACTCTTTCATGCAGCTACATAGTTAAATATACCCTTAATAATATGCTTCGCTTCCTTTTTTTTAATATCAGCTTATATAATCTACCGGATCCGGAGTTGTATACAAAATTGTAGGGAATGGATTAAAATCCAATTTAAATCTAAATTCAAATAAATGGACTAATTCATATTTTAACTAATCAAATTTAAATGAATTTAAATTCATTTAAAATAGATTAAATCTACATTCAATCTATTTTGTTAATTAAATTAAATCTATTTTGTTAAATACATTAAATACATTTTGATACGGAGACATACTAACTTGGTTCAAACCGGATCTAAGTCGACTCAACCTGAATGTGGACCAACTCGATTCGACATCGGCCTAGGCACGGACGACTCGACATCAGTCCGAGTCCGGACGACTCAATCGGTCCGGGCCCAGACGACTCGACATCGGCTCGGACCTGCTCGGCTTGACATCGGCCCGGGGCCGCTTGGCTCGACATTAGCTAGGGCCCAGTCGACTCAACATCGGCCCGAACGACTCGCAATGGCCCGAGCCTGGATGATTCGACATCGACCCGAGCCCGTTCTACTCAACATCGACCCCGACCCGCTCGGCTTGACATCGGTCCGGGCACACTCAGCTCGACATTAGCCAGGGCCCAATCGACTCAACATCGACTCGGGCCCGCTCCACTCGATATCGGCTCGAACTCGGACGACTTGACATCGACCCGAACCCGGACGACTCGACAACGATCTGGGCCCGGACGACTCGACAATGGCCTGGATCCGGTTGATTTGACATCAGCTCAGGCCCGCTCGACTTGACATCGGCCTGAGCCCGCTCGGCTCGACATTGGACAGAGCCCAATCGACTCGACATAGACTCAGGCCGCTCCACTCGACATCGGCCCAGGCCCATTCGACTCGACATTGGCCTGGGCCCAATCGACTCGACATAAACCCGGGCTCGTTCGGATTGACATCAACCTGAGCTTGCTCAACTCAACATTGGTCTGGGCCCGTTCGGCTCGACATCGGCTAAGGCCTAATCGACTTGACATCGATTCGGGCCCGCTCCACTCGATATCGACTCGGGCCCAATCGACTTGACATCGGCCCAGCCCAGGAGACTCGACATTGGCGCAGGCCCGGTCGACTTGACATGGGTCCAGACCCAATCAACTCGACATCAGCCCGGGCCCGGGAAACTCGACACTGACTTGGGCCCGTTCGGCTTGACATCAGCCTGGGCTTGCTCAGCTCGACATTGGCCTGGGTCCATTTGGCTCAACCTTGGCCTGGGCCCGGGAGACTCGACATCGGCCCAAACCCACTCCACTCGACATTGGCCCAAGCCCGTTCGGCTCGACATCGACCCGGGCTTGTTCAACTCAGCATTGGCCTAGCCTGTTCGACTCGACATCGGCGCGGGCCCGGCGACTCGACATCACCCCGGGCTTACTCGGCTCGATATCGGCCCGAGCCAGCTCGGCTTAACATCGGCTCGGGCCAGCTCGGCTCAACATCGACTTGGGAATGCTCGGCTTGACACGGCCCGAGCGCGTTCGGCTTGAAATCAGCCTGGGCCCGCTCGACCTGATATGGGCTTGGGACTGCTCGGTTAGACATCGACCCGGAACCACTCGGCTCGACTTCAGCTGAATTGTCTTGGCTTAACTTGAATCGGGCCAAGTCAAAATTCATCCCAAAATACAATTTGGATAATCCAAAAATGTATCCAATTTATATCTAATCCATATCTATTTAAATGGATTGGATTTAAAATAAAAAAATATGAATTTAAATTCAAAATAAATTCAGATTAAATTATAAATTAAATTTTGTAATTTGAATTTTTTTCTCACCCTTATCAAATTGTACAATCCAATATAGAAACCCAAATTCGATTTCCACAACCGGAACCGGATTGTACGATCCTATATTCAAATAAATTTTTTTTAATTCAACCAAGTGATAACCTGATTTAGGTCTTATAATTGCTAAGCTAAAGATAGAATGATTCTTTTTTTCATTTCATGAACTTATACTTTAAAATTACTTTATACGGGAACTAAATATACATAAATTATTATCACATATTTTTCTTGTGTTTGGTTTAAGAATCTTTTATTTGAAACTGTTAACATAATGGATGAAGGGAGGCAGCCATTTGGAGGAAGTTGCCAATTAGTCCAAGAAATTATCAAATTATAACAGTACTCTAGATTGTTGTTCTTGTCTATTTTTTTAATATTAAAAAAATAAATTCATAACGAATTGACCATTTAATAATTTAATTTTTATTTTATCTTAAATATTGACTTGTACAATCCGATAGATTTTCCAATAGTTAAAACCGAAGTATACTAAATTATACAAATTGATTTGTTTACAATTCGTTATACAATACGGTATACAATTTTGGACTTGGTTTCAATTAACGGACTTTCAATTTGTTTACAATTCATTATATAATCCGGTGTACAACTCCAGACCTAGTTTCAATTAACGGACTCTACAAGTCAATATTCGAAATAGAAAAATAAGTGTTTAGATTGACCAATATACGCGAAGAATATATTTGACTTTTCAAAATGATATGGAAGTGCACGAAGGAGCAAAGGAGGTGCAAGTAGAATTTGCCAAAAATAAAAGGAGTCCCGATATGTTGACACTCTCTTCACATGACACACATTTGACGTTGCAGACGTGACAGAGTGAAATTGCACGCGAATGAATAGCGCGAGCTTCAAAATAGGGTAAAAAAATATATTACATAAGTTCTTAAAAACAATCAGTGTAATATATATTTTTTTACTCAGAATGACCCATTACATCGGTTAAATCATCTAACCGATGTAATATATGATCCATATTAAAAAAATTGATTTTTTTTCATAAAAAGTGGGTGGGTCATAAACGTCACATAGGTAACCACTTACAGACACACGGGTAACCAGTTTTGCGTGTGCCAGTATATGTGGAGGAACTGTGGCTGGGTAGTTCTGGTAGGGGTATTACATCGGTTAAGCCATCTAACTGACGTAATATATGATTTTTACATAAGTTAAGTCATCTAACCGATGTAATACATGGTTTTTATTAAAAAAATTGATTTTTTTTTATGAAGAGTGGGTCGTCACATGGGTAACCACTTACAGACACACGGGTAACCAATTTTGCATGTGCCAGTATATGAGGAGAAACATGTGGCTGGGTAGTTCTGGTAGGGTTATTACACTGATTAAGTCATCTAACCGATATAATATATGGTTCTTATTAAAAAAAATTGAATTTTTTTTCATGAAGAATGGGTGGTCATAAACGTCACATAAGTAATCACTTACAAACACACGGATAACCAGTTTTGCGTGTTCTACGGGTCATATACGGTAATATAGAGTCAGTGTCACATTCTCACAAAATATCACATCTGCAGCATCAATTAATGTCACGCAAGTAGTGTCAAATTTGTGTTAGTGAGAGAGGGTGTTAATAAAACATTTTTCAAATAAAAGGGTAGTTGAGTCTCCTGTATTGTAAATGTTAACATTGTACCCTTTTATTGTTTTTAAAGGGATTTTTTTTGTTTTTTTACCATATTACACAATTTTTAATTTTTCTATAAATTTAAAGTATCATTTATTTACGTTATTTTATTTCTAAATTTAGCTTTATCAAAATAAGTATTTTATCTTTTTAGCACTTTTTAATTCCAAATCTTTATTACTTGTACCCTCAATTATTTTATTTTATTTTTTTTATTGAAGTTGCTCGCTCATTTTAAATGTAAGTTACTCTTATACTAATTTATTTAAATTAACCATATATTTCTTATAATTTTAAAATTTTCCTTTTGTTTTTATATTTTTAGCTAGACTATGAAATCCTAGAGTGTATAGGATCCTTCTTAGTTAATTCACGAGCAAAGTACACGTTAAATACATTAAAATGAATTGTAATTTTTATATTAGTGATTTACTAATTTTACTAAATATGATTGTCGACCCAAACAATTGAAAACTAAATTAAATGTTACAATTTTTACCTAACTTGTGAAAAAATGTTTCAAATTATTTCATATTTGAAAAATAAAATAAGTACGTGAAATATTTAACTCCAAAGGAGAGATCAGTAATTACATCAAATCAAAGTAATTTAACTTTGAAATATACACAATTAAAATCAATTTGAAAAAAAAAAAAAAAAAAAGCAAACAGCCACAACCATGTTTAGGTAGTAGCTATATAAGAAGCTGTTCTAGCAATAAAATAAATGGAATTAGTAACACTATACATAAAATATAACTTGAGGTTAGCCAATAAGATTAGTGTGCGCAATACTGAACACAAATTTAACAGTTAATTTAAGTCAGCTGTGTAAGTATAAAGTTTCTTGATGACTAACCAGAAGAATTCTTCTTCACTGCATACGCACGACATGCTGCCAAACCAACAACTGCCATAGCGGTCCCAACTGTAAATTCAAGATAGACAGTTATTTAAAAATCAACAATTGAGCAATACATAAACAGATACTTTTGAAAACTTGTGGTTTATGGCTTTGTGATTCAAGCAGCAAGTTTCTAGTAGTGGAAGGTATCCAAGAAAAACACACCTGAGGCAAAAACAAGAGAGTTCTGAAGAAGCCGATGGTATTGTTTTCTTTTCTTCCCAATCTCTGTTTCTGGAATGCTTAAATGAGGGTGCTCAGCAGCATGGACAATCTTATTGTACACGTTACTTGAATCGCCTAATTTCATACTTACGTGAATAGGTGCCTCTATTCCCAATTCCTGAGTAACCTGTAGCAAAATCAAACGGATGATAGTAGCATCCTAAACTCGAAGGTTTTAACTATGAAAAAATACATAACAAAAACATTTAATTATGTCATAACACTGAGTTGATAAGCAATACCTTTACAGAATCTTGTACCGCCCTTAGATATGGAGTTAAATCATCCTTAGCAGCAATAAGGAGACAAGGAACTCTATAACCAGTTAGATCTCCTTGTCTAGCAACCTTCTCAAGCAAATCTCGGGATTTCTTCCATGAAAGTTCATCTGAGCTGGAAAAAAAAGTACAAAACCAAGATACAGCTGCATAATGCAAAAATAAACAACCAAATATGCAACTACGAATTAAACTAGGTTAGTTCAGTTAAGGAAAATTCCACATAAGAAAAGACGTATGGCAGAACCTCAAAATACGGTATGGTGGTAGTAATAAAAGTATTTAAGATCAATTTTTTTTATAGTCTAACATGAACTTTGACTTGAGAAAAGAGCCTGGCCTAAAAACAGAACAAAAATTGAAGTGAGTTTTTGGTTCCTACTTAAAATATAGCATCTGAACAAATGGACTCAGATTAAATTTTCATCAGAAGATATATTCATCAATCATATGAATCATCTTTGTCAAGCACCTCTCTTTCCCACCTCAATCCTATCATCTCTATCTTCCACTCTCCATGATACCAGCATACTGATCAACTCTCAGAAAATTATTACTTTTCCTTCCAGAAAGATGGTGTTACTTTCTTGATTCCCTCAAATAAAATGTATCAAAGTGGCTAAAAGGCAAGCGTCTAAGTTTATATTATAAATATGATAGGTTGACATGCACACACACACATATATAGAGAGAGAGGATGGATCAAGTTACTCCTAGATTAACTTTACGAGAGATACCCTTCATTTTCACCCTGCATTTTCTTCTTGTTCTAGTGGCTCTAACAAGTAACTATTATGACCATTAGATTAAGAAAAATTAAGAAGTTTGAATAGAGAGTAACTCTTGATAAAGCTACTGCTAGAGTAACTTTAAAGAGTTAATCCTCATCTACACCTTTCATTTTTGCCTAATCTAATGGTTCTAATAAGTAACTTCTTAAGACCATTAGATTAAGAGAAAATGAAGATTAAGGATGAGGAGTAATTCTCTTATAGTTACTTGGAAATAACCTGATCCCTCCTCTAATATATCATATTGATTTTCATATTTTGTTAGAGAGCAGTGATGGGGATTTATATTGTGGCATCATTATACCTCAAATCATCAGATAAATAATAATTATTTTGAGTGATTCAAAAAAGTTAAAGTTGAGTATACAAGCATAAACAAAAGAATATAAGTTAAATAGACAATATGGACAAGACGCAACCTACAAACAGGGTAAGAAGATGGAAACTCTGGAAAGAAGATGGTTGGGAGAGTGGAAGAGAGAAGGTCAATGTAAGCCACCAGAGTGAGGGAACAAAAGGGGCCCATGTGGGATTTTAATGAAATATTTCATGTCAATCCTTCATTTTCATTGAATGCATATTCTTACTTTATTAGATCCCGTCATACTAATCATTCCTTCAACTACATATGCTCATTCTTCCAGCAAGTAAATGCAAGCCAATTTAAAATCCACATTAACTTTCAATAAATTGAAATTGTTAATCAAAGATTAAGTTTTTATAATTTACTGTGTTTCTAATCAGCAAATAGCATTCACATTGATAACTAATAGGATAATATACCGTGGAAGGCAGATATTTCAAGGGATCTAAAACCGAACCAGGTGTCATTGCAGGCAATATTGCACAAAACAAATTTAGGTAGTTAGTTTATACATAAATACACACGATACCAGCATCTCTTCAATACATTATTTTAACTTACTGCCCATAAATATGCTGATCACAGCAAAGCAAGGTGTGAAACACCATTCCAATAATTTAAATATAGCAAAGCATTATCACATAAGCACATTTTGCACCATACCTGTCATACACAAAAACAGCTACATCACATGCTGCCAAATAGTCCTTTTTTGACAAAACATTTGATACTTTACTCTCTGGTATCTCTCGCAACACAAGAGTTTTTCTGGCTCCCTGTATAGCAGAAGCAAAAACCGGGATCATGAGTACATAGATTGCATATTGTACCCAATTTCCTCCACAACACAAAATCTATGTGACTCCTATATTTACTAGCAAAGCATGAGAGAAAGACAAAATCATTTTTCAAAACCATTTAAATAACAGTAATGTTGCGACATTATGATACTCACCCCAATTAATTCGATGAAATTTACTGCAAACCTCTCAACTGTTGATGGAATATAATTGTTTGAGAACGGCCTGTGAAAATGGAGCTAATTGTTTATTAGAAGGAAAACATATATAAACAGTAGGAGAGAATGAATTCACTAACTCATGGAACAAAATATATTTAAGACACACTGACTAGGGTGATTCGCTCAGAAACACACCTTCCCAATAATGAATCCAACAGAGCAGACTTCCCAGAACTTTTAGAACCAAAAACATAGCATTGGAACACATTCCTTTCTGTTGCTTGCTTCTTGCGATCTACTGCTCTTCTGCGAGTAACACGGAGAGCTGCCGCAGGATTACCACTATATCCAATGTAAATCAAATTAGCCAGGCTACACAGTGGATCAAGTAATGTCATAAGGGCCCACTGCATCATACAATTCAAGAGACATATCAATAACCAACTCATTCTGAAGAATAAAGAACAGTATAAATCATCCCCACCTGTGACAGGAATCCATTTAGAGATAGGTAACCCATGTCATTCATCTCAGCAGCATCCTTATACAGAGCATCATTCCAAGGACTGAAATCACAACACAACCATGTACCAAACCTAAGATGGATGACGTCAAGTGGAAAAACTAACTATAAATAATTTCAAGATTATCACAATTGAAATAGGATACCAAGTTAATAATATGCAGAGTACATACCATCTTTGAACAATAGACAAAATTAAAAAGCAATACTACCGTCAGATATACTTCAGCTGAAAAATTGTAAAATAGTAGTGTTTCCAAAGGTACCACTCTGTCTTTTATAGGATTTTGAAAAAAGGTCTGCTTTCTGAGCTCTCATAATGCAGAAATAAATAGGTGTTTCATGCTGCACAAACATGGACTTTGGCAAGGAACAGTAAAAGCAATCTTTTAAACAGAGAATTATTGTCAAACATAGAATCTCCTGAGTTGCTCCTCATATCCTGAATTTTAGTGATGTCTCCAATATAGTGATTGCTTCAATTAGTCTTAGATCATGTCTGGATAAACTTCTTTTTAAACACTTATAAGAGAAGAAAATAAAAATACCAAATGAAGTGAACTTTTCTCATAAGCTAAAATCAACTTATGCACTTAAGTTTTATAATGGTATGCTGCATCAGTAATTAAAAAATCAATGCTCTCCCCAACCCCCTATCCAAAAGAAAAGCTCAAACTAGGTTATTTCCTGGAATTACAACATACAAGAATAAGAATCACATCACACTTCTGGAGCTTCCAATTTCTCCAGTAATTAAAACTACCCATTCCCCAACTGTAAGACCATCAAGATTTTCAAGCACAAACCTTCAGCAAAATGATAATGACACTGAACCAATGGCACAATTGGTTAAGATTTTCTTTTAGAAAAATAATTGCATTATTTTTCAAAAAACTCTCTCAAGAAACTGCAAAAATGAAACGGATTATTTCCTTAAAATAAACTAATCCAAAATGCACTGTGACCACCTACTCACAATCAATTAGAAAAAGGCCAAAAAATATTACATATGTTCAAAAGAGCTGGATTAAAAGAAAAGGGAGGAAAAGGCCCAAATCCCTAGGTAACAGGGCTAATAGAAAAATCTAGAGACTAGAACAAACCAAAATCAAATTTCTATAGTGCAACTAGAACTACCAACTACACCAGTGAACAATTATGATCACCTAAGAATTCAACGGAATTCCAAAACGAGTACCCAATCAAGCAATTATTGCAGTTTATACTTCTAGGTTGCCTCTTCTTTTTCCCCTTAAAGTAATTTTAATTCCTATCAGTCGCTTACAGAAATCATGAAGTAAAGACAACATCAGTCCCAATTTAATCACGGAACTACACAAAATCTGTAACCAACACCTATAAAGGGATAAGTCTTTCAAGAGGCAGGTCATTTATGACTTAACCCGAACATTTTACAGGAAACAAGTCTACTAATTCTCAGTGAGCCTAAGTATGTTATACAGGACGTTATCTTCTCTTTGCAATGATTACTCAGTTTTGTTGCGTCTACAACTTATCATAAAAATTTCGTCCTAAAGCTTCTAGAGGCAGTCAACCAAATCTAGAGTTCTCCATCCACAATAAGAAAAAGTAATTTAGTTATGCAGACTAAATATGACGTTAATGAGATACTAGTTATAGAAGGGACAATCAAAAGATGAGTTCACCTTTAATTTTTCTATACAGAGAAAGTTTAGGATGAGGGAGGTAGCAGGTTCACCTTTCTGGAGCAGTACAAAATAACTTATCAACTTCCGCAGGTCGTAGGGCTCGATCCTAGAGAGTATCAAGGTTCAAAGAAGTAAATAGAAAAAATGTAAATTAGATATGGAATATCACCTAGAACACAGAGACAGTGGGTTAAAACATATCATAGAGATCAAGGAAGTGACAACGAAACCATTATTACATACTTTATCTGTATCTAACAGTCGAAAGATACCATTTAGAAACTCTACAGCTTCACCTGTCAGCTCCACACTCTGAAAGATTATGTGTACGAGAGTAAATACTTCATATCATTTGTAAGTTTAACAGGAGAATTAAAATAACTTCACAACAATTGGTGATGAATTGATGAGCTATATAATGTCAGGAAATGCATTATTTGGGAAAAAATGCATACTATCATGCTATGTCGTGTGCTTCTTTGAAAACCATTTGACTCAACAAAAATGTATCAAAAAATCAATACCAACAAATATCAGAGTCTCTCTCTCCATCTCAATATCAAGCAACATGGAATAAAAGCATCCCCTCAGTTCCATTTTACCTATCCTTTTAAAAGTTCAAAAAAACATTAATTGCTATTTTCTCAGTTATACCCTCATCTTTACCAATCTTTAATTATTTTACACACGTATAAAAAATGAGAGAGGTAATGGTAGAAAGAGTTCTACAGTAATTAATGTGATCTTGAACTTTACAAGTGACCAATAAATAGAAACAAATTCTCCAAAAATCTAACACTTAAAAAGAAACAGCGGGAGTAACAAAGATAGTATATAAAAGAGATAAGGGGCATAATTAGGAAAATAAAATTAATTTTAGTACATATATGAGTAAAAAAATTGTATTTCTTAATATGTGAGCTATAACATTTAGAACCAAATATAAAGAAAAAGTGGGAGAATACTATATCAACTACAACAAACTAATTGCAAATCCAAAATTCTAACCAGCCATATATATACAAGAGGTATGCTGGCAGATAAGGAAAGACTTGGACAATAACAATGCCTCAACATATAATGGTCATTTTTAAGAGCAAATTTAAAATTCACACTTCACTTCTGCAATTCACCAATCCCACAGGCATAGGTTTTCACAGCTAGTATATGCAAAACCTACCAATGAATAGCTAAATTTGCTCTCAACAGATAAGTGTAACCTAAATGTAAAATTCTACTCTTCCCAATTCAACAACCACACGCATTATCTATTATTGTTAATACCAATACTGAATAATGTACGGTTAATTTTTTTGTATCACTACTCCAACCTCTTCAATTTAAACCAGACAGGTAGACAAAAGGTGGAATTTCCACAATAATATAACACAGAAACTATGTATCACCTGATCCAAAGCGTGCTTAGACGGAACAGGAAGACAATCATCCTTCAGTTTCAAATCATTATCATATCCAAAGTTTCTTAGAACAGCCCATAATGTCTCTGGACGCCCTTTTTTGAGGAACATATTATGAACACAAATAAATCCTGGAAACGTAAGACCAAGTGAGTTGACTCCTTCAGGTACTTTCTGCTGTACAACTGATTTGACTCCAGCTATTTCAGATGATTGCAATGGTACATTGAAACATCTAACCTGTTTGTATATTTGCATGCTTTAAATAAATGGCCACAATGAAAATAATAAATCTAAATAAAAAAGGAAATTTGAAACAAATCTAAATTTAACAATAACCTGAAAATCATTTAGTTCTGCTTCATTGAGGGCTTCATCCATGTCACGATCACAAAGAACAAATATTCTTCTCAAAGCCCTAACACATCGATCTGTTAAAGCTTGACTTCCAATATCATACAATGGATCTACTGGATGTAGTACCGCTTTTTGAGCAAAATAGAAAACTTCAGGGACCTGAAATATTAGAAATAACATTAAATTTCAGGCACTTATATTTTGCAAACAATGATGACAATATATTATCAAGATCGTATCCTTATATATAAGTTAACTGTGATATTATATAAACTCGTGAATTTCTTACTTTACACTTGAGTTAGGCTGTATTCGGTAAGTTTTTCCATAAACATTTGTAGGAAAAAGAAAAATAAGAGAAAAAAATGAAATAAGCTTCTCACATGAGCTAAAAAGCTTATGTACAAGTTAAAATCAGCTCTTTGTAGAAGCTAAAATCATTTAGCTTTTCCAAAATGTTGATTTTAAGTTATACACAAACTATTTTAGTTTATGAGAAAAACTTATTTCATTTTTCCTTTTAATTTTTTTTCTCATACAAGAGCTTCTAGCGAAGCTTATCCAGACATGGTCATACATGTAAAGGAGAAATGGGAACTCATTTAGCTGGCTATTTTTTTCTATCTTTTGAACTTTTTGTACTTGATGAATAAGTATCATTTTGGACTTCAATAAAACATAGGCTTTTATTTTATCACAAGGGAAATGCATTGCAAACTAGATTTATTTACAATATATTGCTGTAAATTGTAATGAATGGCCGTGATACAATCTGTAGTATTGACCGATACTTGAGCAAGAAAATAAGATAAAATCTTGTTTTCTTATATAGAATATATAAATAATTCAGCATCACCAGGTACAAATAATGCAGAGAAGCAAAATACCTGGTATTGCGTAGCAGCAGAGCATTCAATGCACGTGACAATTTCTTTGAACTGTTGCAGTAACTGTGTCATGAGGCGCTCCAAGCTCACTTGCTGGCTTTCATCCCTAAGATCCAGCTTGCAACCAACCACAACTACAGGCACCTTCACCTGCATCAGTGTATCACCCAAAAAAATCAACAATAAACAAATTATCACTATTTGTTTACCACTCGCACTTCATTCCTGGTTGAAAAATGCATAAAGTCACCAACCTCCAACTTCTGCAGTTCCGGGAACCAGTAAGAACTCAACCGAGAAAACGAAGCCGTGTCGTTGCAAGCATAGGTTAAAACTACAGCATCAGCTCTTTTCAACTCCTCGTTACGCTTGCTTTGTTTGTCCAAGCTACACACAACAAAAACGCGCGTTCATTCGGAGCATAATCAAACACTTCAAATCTAGAAGGATCACCGCGAATAAGATAACAATAACATGCATAACATAGAACGAACGAAGTTCAGCCAAAAAATGCGATTCAGTTATCGCGCCTTTAATTGATTAATTGTTTCGTAAAATACGGATTGCTTCGAAAAAAATTCGATAAAACTAATGCGTGGAATTAACTGTGGAAAGTTGCGAAGCTGAAAGAGAAGGAGGAGGACCTGGAAGGTGTGTCAATGACGGTAAGAGGAACGTTATCGGGGTACAAATCAGGGGGCAAGAGAGTGGGCGGAATAACCGGCGTAACAGACTCGGGAAATGACTCCGTCGCGATGGCAGCTATCAGGCTCGATTTTCCGGTGGCTCGGTCGCCGGCGACCACCACTCGAACTCCACTGCGACCGCCGAAGCTTGGGTGATTTGCCATTGATACGATGCCAGATATCAGACCAAGAACGACGGGAAATAATGAAGCACAAATAGGTAGAGTTTCGGGTTTAATTTCTACGAACTCTTAGTTAATTTTTATTAATTAATTATAAAATAGTTATTTTTAAACTAGTTAATTAAGTTTATCAGTAAAATTAAAAAAACCTTTACTTTGATCTTTATAATGTTTAATGTTATTTATTTTATTCTACATACTATTTTTAGCATTAAGTTACATATGTAGTAGGAGATAGAAAAATTAAGACGATATGGGTAAGAATTAACATAAATAATTTTAAAATATAAGAAACAAAAGGGAAAACTTCTATGACTATAAAGATTAGATGAGTAACTAAACGTCTGCAAATTAATAACTAGTTATAATCTTTTGTAGTCAAATAACGATATTTATTTATTTATTTGTGAATTCATATAAGAAATAAAAGCTTATCATTATTGAATAATAATGAAGTTTTATATTGAAAGATAGTTTAATTTTGATGGAGACGCGCTAATAATTATATATTTGTAAACAACAAGTATAAATTAAAGATAAATAATTAACTTATTATAAGTAATAAATTATAATTAAATTATATAAAAAAATTGTAACATTTCTAATTTTTAATTATATAATAAAATAAAAATAAAATATAATTTTTATCTATATATAATAAAATAAAAAGTAAAACAAGCAATATGGAATTAATGGATGAATATATACAACTATCTCAAAAGATATTTTATAGGAATTTAATATATACACTAACAATTTTCAAAACAAACCAAGATTCAAATGAAAGTTATCTTATCTTTCAACTATTCACTCAAGTGTTCTATTACCTGCAACCTATTTTGCTCTAGTATAAAACATACTAATCACATATAAAGAAACAAACACAAATAAAGAATAGGGTAAGCTAGCTATATAAATATTTCTATATAATTTTAATTTCAAATTAATAAACTGACTATTTGTGAATTCATATAAAAAATAAAAGTGTATCATTATTGAATAATAATGAAGTTCCATATTAAAAGATAGTTTAATTTTGATGGAGACGCGCTCTCTTAATATAATTATTTTATATATTTGTATACTTTTCAAAACAATTATTATAAATTAAAGACAACTAATTAACTTATTATAAGTGATAAATTGTAATTAAATGATATAAAGTTTTTATAACATCTCTAATTTTTATCCATATATAATAAAATAAAAGTAAAACAACAAAAACAATATGTAATTAACATATGAATATGCGCAACTATTTCAACAAAATATCTCTATTCATACGAATTTTAATATATACACCAAAAGTTTTAAAAACAAACAAAGCATTCAAATGAAAGTGATCTCATCCTACAACAATTCACTGAGGAGCTCTATTACATGCAACCTCATTTGCTCCCGTGTAAAACACGAACATCACAAATAAAGAAACAAACACAAACAAAGAACAGGTAAGCTAAATATATAAATATTTCTATACAATTTCAATTTCAAATTAATAAAAATAATTCATAGTCTCATACAATTTTTTAAATCATCAAGTGTCTATTAAAATTCATAAATTCATCTTTCACATGTCAGACTTCTACTCACTCAATACACATAGACACTTGATTTTACTTTCGGAAGACTTGTGCGTCGAATTAGATTAAGAGATCTGCACATGTCATATTATCTCACATGTCATACTATCTCACATGTCATACTATCTCACTATGAAATTCACACAATTATGCGCATAAATAATCACAATATCATCTCTCCTAGTATGACATGGTTAACTCATATAACAGGTCAAGTTAGTTGTCTTTCAAACAACTTACTCATATAACAGTCAAGTTAGTTGTCTTTCAAACAACTTACTCATTCATATGAACCTCCTTCGAATCTCACCACCTGAATAACTTCATTTATATGATTCTATTATCTCAGGAGAGTCAGGATATCTCCTTCTAGACGAATCTCTGGTCAATGCACATCCTAAACAATCTTAACACGATATTTTATTTCCTGAAAATATCATGTCTTGATTAAAATTCATATTCCACATCTCACAATATCCAAAATCACACAATTAAATCATATCAAAGCTTAGAGCTTCATTAATTAGCTCATAATTTTATAAAATTACACATTACATTGACAGTTCCTGTTCAGCATTATACAAACATTCTTTCATTTTTTTTCCTTCATCTGCATATGGATTCTTTACCAAGTGAAATACAAAATAATATGGATTACACAAAACCCTTATGATCCCTACTATCTACATCCAAATGAGAATCCTGACATGATTCTTGTAAGTCGTTAAGTGGACTAAAACAATCATCACTCATGGAATAGAGTTATGAAGTGGACTCTTCTTTCAAATAACAAATTGAAGTTTGTTTATGGGAGTATCAATGCATCGCCTAGAAACAAGCTCTTACATGATGTGTAGAAAAAGTGTAATGTTATGGTCATCTCATGTATTACTAAAACATGTCCAATCAGATTGCAAGAGTGTTATCTACATAGATAATGCAAAAGATTTATGGGATGATCTAAATGAAAGATTCTCTGAATGAGACCATTTTAGAATTATGATCTTCTCTAGGAAATACATTTAATAAAATAAAGAGAAATAAACGTTTCAAATTTATTCATTGATATGAAGATCTTATGGGAGGAGTTGAAATCTTTAAGACCTATCCCTAGTTGTATTTATGACATACACTGTACTTGTAGTCTTATGATGGTCAAGTACAAAGAATCAAAACACATCATGTGTTTCTTGAAAGGTCTTAATTATGTTTATAATACTATCAATACTCATATTGTATTCATGGAGTCATTGTCTAGTGTGAACAACATATTTTCCCTTATTCTTTAATAAGAGAAAAAATCCTTAATGACATTTTTTTATAACAACTTCATATAAAGACGGTTAATAGTTAAATTGCTTGGAAGCAACAAGGAAGGAACAACATCAATACTTACAACAATAACTAAAAAACTCAAGGAAGGGGAAGATGTCATGATCTTAACTATGTGAAACAATGCAATTAATGTAATAAGATGAATCACAGAGTGTTACTCTAAATAATGTATCCTCATGGGTACAAACAGATAAATGATCATGTTACTAACAATTTTAACTGCCAATATTTCTATCGTAACTGAAGATACACTTGGTGATATTACAAAGATTAATCAACATGCATGGAATCAAAATGATATGCAATTTACTCAATAACAAATACAACGTATATGGAAGATCATGTAGGATTTAAAGGCTAGTTCTACACGTAAATTAAATAATCTTGTTCGTGAGTTTGTTGCAATTTCATTAGAGAGAGGTAAAGGCATTAAAAATCTTTTAAGATTTTTGACATAGGAACCACATATCATGTCACATATACACTATATCTCATTCTATCATTTTTTTATAAGATTAAACCTGTTGTTGTGCATTTATCCAATGACTCACAAGTTGTTTCCAAATACTCAAGAGTTGTAAACTTTTCAAAACATTTATGCATATATAACGTTCTTTATATACCAGAATTCAAATTCAACCTAATGTTTATGCAACGCATGATACAATCCTTAAATTGTAGACTAATTTTTTCTCCTGGTTTTATCAGGTATCGTTTCATTAGGATAACTTTATTGGATAATGGTTTATATTACATACAAGGATTTGAATACATACTTGTTATCAACTGTCCTAATTCTAAAGAATGAGATTTCAATTCTCGTAACAATAGCATGAATCTTTGGCATCATAGACTTAATCATTCCTCAAATAATATTTTACATTATATTAGTAATATGTTTTCGTATATACATTTTGACAAAAATAAAGCTTTTGAATCTTGTCATATAGCTAAACAACAAAAATTACTTTTCAATCATAGTAGTAATGATTATACTCATATTCTTGGCTTGATTCCTATTGATATATGAGGTCATTTTAGCATTCCTTCTATATACAAACATCAAATTTTTTCTCACCATACTAGATCATTATAGCATATATATACCTAGATCTTTACTAATTTAGAATCTAAAATAGTTAGTAACTAAAACTTTGGTAATTAATATCAATTTAGAAACTAATTTATACATTTTTATTAATAATAAAAATTACTTTAGGTATCAATGATTTTTTAGTTTATAAAATAATATATAACTTAATCAATATAACAACTAATTATTTTTTTTTATAAAAATAGTTAAAATTAATTGTTATTTAATAAATTTCTTGTATGATAAATTTGAATTTTATAAAAAAAAATTATTAAACTATGTTAACCTAATATAAAATTTAAGACACTAACTCATAAGAATAAAATAAATTAACAACCAAATAAAAATTAATTAAAATATAGGTCTTAAAATTGATGTGAGAAAGTAAAACTCAAAACATGTAAATTAAGATTTCATATCTTGTCATAAAAGATGACTTAGAAAGTGCTTAGAAAAAGTTAAAAAAAAAAATAGTTGGATATTTGGTTTGAAGTAACTTGAAAAATCCTTATTGTATAGACTTTTATATTAGAAAAACTTACAAATTTTAAAAAAGTGACATATTACACAAAAGAAAAATCCATTGTAATTTTAAATAAGACTTTATCTTTAAACATAATTAAAAGAAAAAGTTATTGAAAACACAATTTACCTCTTGTATTTTTTACACTAAAAATACAAAATTAAAAATTCCACTTGCCGGAATTAATATATATTACAAGTAACTTGGACAATAACTTGTTGTTATTTTGTAATCTTTTACAATCAAACACTTTATTACATTTTTAAAAAAAATTATTTATCTTTATGAGATTTGAATAAGTCGACTAAAGAAGTTTTCAAATTGCAAGATTAAAAAGATACATTCAAATTTTAAAAGATAAAAAAACTATCCAAAATTAAAAACATATTTTTTTTTTTATATTTCAACAATTGTTTCATAGACAATTGTGTTTAGGGAAGACTAATCCTCCATATTAAACATAATCTTGTAGGTTAGTTATTTTTATTTATTTATAAGTTTTGGTTTTACAAAGTTTGGTTGCGATAACTGCTTTTGTGTAGTGTTGAATTTTGATGGTCGATTAGAGTTTTGGTGACCTAAATCACTTGAGTTTATGCAAATCTAGTTGGCTTGGTTTCTGATATAGAAAACCTACATGTATCTAGTTTTCCAACATTCTTCACCAGAAAACATGAACCTTGCTTCACCAACCATAATCTGCCTCATTAAATACAATATGTCTAATAAATTTATTAAAAAAATGTTTACTCCTTTTTCTTCTTCTTTTTTTCTGCTCTCAACTGCTCATGATCAATCGCATTCATAACCTGCTTCAAGCAAATACTGCATATTAAAGAAGTTTAAATAATAACAAATGTTAGTTTGTATCAGAAGCATGATTCCCACCACATCTCATCATCCTCAATCATTCATCACCTAACTGTAATCACTTTTGTGTTCTGTTTGCTGAAAAAATGTGAAATTATACCCAAATGAAACAATAATATTTTTGTTCAAATCTATGATAAAATCTTATATTTAAATCTTCAAAATATAGTTCCATTTTTAATATTTCAAATCACAATTTTGGTCACCCGTGGTAATCTATAGTTTACAGTAAATCATTTAACCGAAACTTGAGTTATTTCAATTTTTTCCACTCACAGTTTTTTTTCCGTTTTATTTTCTTATAAAAAAAATATACAAAACACGACACCGTTACCTAATTTTATTTAATTTGAGTTAAATTGTTTTAGAAACATGGTACAATCTCTATATAAAAAAAAATTATAATATTTTTAATATTTAAATTTTGGTTTAAGGAAATAAAACTTAATTACTGTATAAAAATCGGGTTTAGGGTTACTCATATTTTTCGTGAAGGGAATGCGTGGACGGATAAGTTGGCTAATTTATGATTTATTCATAGAGAATCATTTCATTGGTATAATAGGTTTTCATATAGTTTATTCTTAGAATTCTTTATGAATAAGTATAGTGTACCCATGTATCTTTTGGTTAACATATGAGTTTTGGCTTAATCCCCCATATTTTTGTATATTTTTTTATTTTATTTTTAATAATATTTTTTCATATGTGATGGCAGATGATTGTTGTTACTTGAAGTGTCAGATGTCAAGTTGCATAGTGATACCTAACATAAAAATATTTACAAAAAATAAAAAATAAAACTTAATATTAAGGTATTATGTATCTTTATGTATCTTTTGGTTAACATATGTGTTTTGGTCTAATCCTCCATATTTTTGTATTTTTTTTTTTTAATAATATTCTTTTCATATGTGATGGCAAATGATTGTTGTTACTTGAGGTGTCAGTCTAACTGCTCAAGGTGCATAGTGATACCTAACATAAAAACATTCACTCTTAAATTACTAGTGTTAATTTTCTCCGTGTATATTGTAGAAAAATCTCAACTTAATTATGTTTTCGGTTATAACTGATTTTGGTTTCAGGATAAAGTGTTTTAATCCTTTAAAATTAAAAAAAAAAGGTTTAAAACATTAACTTTTTGAGGAACTAAAATGATTTTTTAAAGTTTAAAATTTGAAACTAATTTTAATTAGTTGTTCAAATTTGATTTTTATATACAAAACTGTATTATTATTCTTTTTTCAATTTTTGGGACTAAAAATGTTTTTTAAAATTTGGGAGATTAAAACTAAAAGTATTATAAGTTCAAGGGATTAAAAGGACTCCGACAAAATAAAAAATAAACTTCTTCATAGTTTTTTAAAAATAAAAATTTAATGAAACTACATGAAATTCTTTTTTTACAAATTAGCTTATATATAATTTAATTAACTTGTGCAAAACCTCATTTCATTTATTTTTCTTTCAAATTTTGATTGAAGGAATTTATCCTTACATCCTAAAATCTTAAATCTTTAAAGTGTATGTAGGGCAGAAAAAGAAAGAAAAAGGTCTTTGTATTGATGAAGTGGTGAAGATTGTTTCCATTGCTATCAAAGATGTTGGAAGAGTTTGGTAAGGTGGTTAAGAAGACTTGCTATAATTAGCTTCCACATATATGTATATATAATAAGGGTTATTACATGGTTACTTATATAGTGCAAGTTTTCCCACCTCAAAAACCCTTTTTGTTCCCTTTTTGAACATTTAAGCTTAGAAGATTGATTATTCAACATCTTTTGACAATGATTATTAGAACAATTTGACATAAAAAACTATAGGTTAAAAAAATAATCCCACAGAGGCTTTGACCAAAATAAATGGAGCAAGTATAAGAACTTCAACAAAACCAGAATAGATGAAGGGGTTTACCGAACCCTACCTAAGTCCTACACTCATCATGGTTTCTAGTTATTAGACCTACTTTCATATTATATATTTTATAAAAATGACACTTATACTTCTTTTAATTTATAAAATACATAAATTCACGTTTTTATATTTTTAATAAAATGAAATTTTTTTCTTTTATTTTATTTAAAAATAACATATGAATCAAAATCTTAAATAAAAAATACGAAACTTAAAATTAAATTTTTAAAATGTTAAATTTACATAAATTTATGAAAATAGAAATTTGAGTAATTTAATTATAAGAAAACTAAATTTTTAAGTGATTTTTATGAAAAATAATTTATGTAATATAAATTCCTGTTTAATTCTTACCGCATTTAAAAAGTTATCGAATCAGCTGTAATGATACTATCGTAAATAATATTAGTTTTTATCTAATAAACTCGAAAAAACATGTTGTCAGACAAAACAAAATAAATTATATTCTAATTTTATATTATACATGATATACTAATGGTGTAATGTTTTTGCTCCTTATTTTATTCATGATTATATGTATACTAAATTATATGTAAATATATTAATAAGTTAAAAAATTTAACTATATATTTTATAATTATTTATTTTATTTTGTAATATAATGATATTCTATTAATAATTCTTTTAATATTTATACAAGATAATTATAAGTTATTTAAAGAATAATTTTAAGCTATTTGCAATAATTAATTTATAGAGAAATCCTTTATATTCAAACTTTATTTTTTCATAGTTTTTTTATTTAATTTTAGTCAGTGAAGTATTTTAATATAAAACAATAAATATGAGTATCACTTTATAGGAAAAATATAAGAGAAATGAGTCTCATTTCATTTAACATATAAAAAAGATTATAAGTGTCATTTATTAAAAGTATAAGAGATATAAATATTTATTTTAAAAAATATGTTGCTTACGTTTTTATTTTTTTTAAAGGAAATGACTATTTAATTTTAAATAAGAAAATTTGTAAAAGTAAATGAGAGGATACTGAAACACAATTTAGTATAACTTCTGATAAGTAAATGTAATTTTCTCTTTATTTTATGTATTCTTATTCCAGTCTCATATATTTTCCTATTATAGTAAATATTCTTTGAATTTGAAAAATTCATTATAAATAATACTTTTTTTAAAAACATTTAAGATTATTATAACTTAAATTTAAAATAATTGATTAAATTAGGACAAATTCATGTATATGTATGCATACACTTTTTTTTTAGTTTCTACTCAACACTTTACACGCATGCCTCTCATTTTTAGAGTAGCACATCGAATGATTTCAAAAGTTAACATAAAATAAACAAAACAAAGAAAAGAGTACCAAAAGCTAACATAAAGAATAATCACTAGAGCACATGTTTGGGAGAATTACTTTTCAAGAAACAATCATATTTTTCTAAACTTCTTCCATGAATGTGATTAGTAATAAGTTATTTCTTTAAACCAAGTTAACGTAAACATTCACTAATTAGGAATCTTGATTAATTTGCAGTTCTTATTTTGATTTTGCATTTATTAAGAAAGACTTTAATTCAAGGTAACATATATAGTGCTGATGGAGAACATTTACACTTATTTTAAATTATCTCTTATATAAACTTTTTTATCCAAAAAAATTAGACGAAAAAACTATGAAATATAATTAACACTTTTAATAGTAAAATAGATAACTACTTCCATCAAGGCGTTATTTATTTAGACGAAAAGTAACTTTAACGAAATAAGAGACATGGTTGACTTCCAATAGTTTTTAAATAATAACACAAATTATTGATAAATTAAATATTATGAACGGAATTAATTGAACTACTTTCTCACTTCTGTCCATGTATATAAGACCTTCTGACTAATTTATGAATATATATTTTTTATGGACAATGATAAAAAAAAACTATATTTAAAAGGTAATTATTATTTTTATAATACATAAAATATATTTGTGATTGATATGGACCTTGCAATGAATATAGATGAAAAAACTAATCAATTGATAACTTTTTTGTAAAAGATGATTATTTTTTTTTCTGCAGTCACTGACACGCAAGTTCTTTTAGTTGAGTTGCAGGTCGGAAGTTGGAGTTTAAAAAGCTTCTCTCCCTCTCTCACGTTCCAGAGCAAGGTTCCTCAAAATCACCATCACTGTAATCTTTTCTCTGTTCCTCTCATGGCTTCTCTTCATGATGATGGTGAAGTTGGTTTTGAAGAAGGAAAGCTCTTGCTACCTTCAAATGTTCTGGACGAGGCATGTGACTCCTACAACAAGGTTAGTACTAATAGTACCTTAGTTTCCCTTTTTTTTTCTTTCATCATTTTGTTTCCTTCAACACCACTTTCTCTACCTGTTCCAATTCCAAACAAGCAACTGGGTCGATTCATTATAATTTGAGATTCTTTTCTCTCCACATTTCAGGGTTAACATATAGTTTGGCTATATTTGATTGAACTGATATGATGCATTTGGCTTCTCTGATTGGATTTGATGCAATGATTTAATAAACACCAACATATTATTCTTCGACTAATTATTAGTGTTGTCTGAACTTTCATACAGATTCATACGAGGAGCCACCAGAAACATCAGCGACCAGGTTACTACAGATATCAAAGGGAAACACAGTCACAGGTACTATTCTGTCTAATTCTATTAATCACTCTCTCTGCCTCTGGTTGTTGTAGCAAACAAAAAGATGCAATATTTCTGTATTTGGTAGGTAGAATATAAAGGATATATCCTTCTAGTTAGGTTTAGGTATTAATCAGGGTGCAGTTTTGGTAAAACGCACTTTTAAAGATAGATATATGAGATGACAGAATTCCAAAAATGAGTTTGGCACTTTAATAAAAAGTGAAACTACCAAACAAGAATGTAAAAGTAGTTTTATTTAATCATTATGTGCACGTCTTGCTAAGGTTTAAATTTGACACATGTATGACTTTCACTTTAGTATAAGGAATAAAAGATGTGCTTTTTCACTTGAACTATTATTCCTTTGCACCTCTGTTTTCTTTTGAAACAAAAATGCATGCTTCTGATATATAGATATTCCTGGTCTTTTTGCTTTGTTAAATTTGTATTTTGTCCCAGTCTTTTGGGTAACATTCTTTTGAGTTGAGAACAACAAAAGACCAGAAATAAAGGGATGGAAGTTAACGTGCCAATTGAAAATGGTCTCAATCTGCTAGTGAGTCTGGTTTTATTTTAAAAATTGAAAAGGTGAACACATCCATATATACTATATATATTAAACAAAACTATGCTTAAGTAGATAAGTTTCACAGGCTTATTAGAAAAGTTCCAAAGCCTGAAACATGAAATTAGACATGTCATGACGCATGCCTTGGTTGGTCACATGCATTCATAATCCACTGCAGTGACATAAGAAAGAATGGTTTAAAATAAAGAGGGTGTAAGGTCAGGGTTTTTTAGTTGTTGCCACAGAGGCTCTCTGAATAAGATGCTGGATTCTTTATTTATTTTTTGAGAAAAAATGAAATGTTTAAGGCGTTGAAACTTTCATCTGTTATTCACTCAAACATTTTAATTCCTTAACCAATGAACCAAGTGCCTTAAAAAAATTGGTGGAGTGTTTAATTGTAACTTCTCCTGTGTCAATGTCTGGTATATTGGGTGGGAATTCTGCTATAAATAGGCATATAGCAATTAATGAATACGGCGGAGACAAAGTGAAATATTATTGTTATGTATTTAATGCAGTTGCTTATGGATACAGACTTTATTTGGTGAATGGTTTAATTGTTTATTTACCATTTCCATGCATCTGAAATTAAAATATGTTATGTTCACTTCAGTGCTCAAAACTCAGTGCAAGATCAGCATATCAAAGGCCTAAACATGCCACAGGTGGGCCTGGAATGCAAGCTGTTTTCTTAGTTTCGGGGCAAGGATCATGTGGTGGTACTGGGGTGTTCTTACCCCAAAAAGCAGGCACAAAATCAACTAGAAAACCAGGTTTGCATTTGAAATTCAATTGTAGTTTAAAACTTGTGTTTATAGTACCATATCGAGTAAAAATTTCACAAAGGTCAACCTTTTATACAAGCTCATCATGATGCAACTAACCAAATTAACTCATTCACTCTCTGGTACTAAAATAATCATCCTAAATCGTGCACAAACTTGGTAGATTACTTTTCAAAAAGAGAATATTTGTGAAAAAGTAAAACTTGGGTAGGAATAATTTTGTGAAAAAGTGTGAATTGGAATCAATTTTCAATTCCTGAATTTAAAAAATAAAAAATAAAAAGATAACATTAAAACTTAAAAAATGTTTCAATTTACTTCTTTAGAGTTTAGTCAAGACTTGTGACATGTTATTAATCTAACTTTTAACTTAATCATTTAATTTCATATTAACTTTTAACTTAATCATTTAATTTTATATTAATCTTTAAAATACTTTTAAATTTTATTTCAAGTCTCGGTGTTGTAAATTCAACCTAAACTAAAAATTAAAATATTTTATTGTATATAAATAAGTACAAATCTCACTTCATGAACCGGTATTATAAGATTAAGTTAAGCTTAAATTTCATACATTTTATTAATAAATGATTACTAAAAGTATTGTCCTACTTTCATTTCTATTTTACATTTTTATGTCACACACTTTATGATTCATCTTAATTTCCTATTATATTCATCTTTATATTTAAATACTCAAAATCAAATATAAACTTTAAAATATGTTTTTAAATACAATAAGAGCTCAATAACATGTTCCATAAAGTTTATAACATATAAATTAATAAACTGATTTAGATTAAATATTTGGTTTGAACCCTTATTAATATCTTATTGGATTTAGTTCATAACTACTACTACGTAATTACTCATAAACTAGTTTAACATTTTTTTAGTTATATACACAACATAAGATCTATTATACAATTTTCTTAAAATTTTAACGTTGAGTGAACAAAATATAATAATTTCATAGCATAAAAAATAATATCACTGCATTCACTTTCATATTATTATATATAAAAATCAAAATAATAATAATGTCAAAGGGCAACTCAAACTCTCAAGCCTTAAGTTTGAGACTCAACTCTTTGAGGTTTATTTAAAATTTAAATAGTAACACCTTGATTAAAAGATGAACAATAATAACGTTAAGACGAACTATAAGGTATTTAAAAAAAGTAAAAAAGAATGAGAAATGAAAATGGAGGGGACAATGATGTTTAATACTTTTATATATCAAAATAAGAAGTTAAGTTCAAAAAATAAATTAAAAATAGCGTGTTATATAACATCATAGTCTTGTAAGCTTTAATTTTTTAAGAACGACCTTCATTTTGATTGATCCAATTAACTACAGGGTCACATATCAATTGCACAGGGTCACGATGCACATAAATATAGACAATGTATTACATAGTTATAAGTGTTAACTTCAACATATTAAATTTAAATACTAGGACCAGATTGAAATATATATTTTTTATTTATTTTTAAGGATGTTTTAGTAATCTTTTATTGAAGGATTATAATGACATAGGGAAGAAATTAGTTAGTTGTAAAAAAATTAATTATAAATGCACTCTTGATTTATCTTCTCTCTTGGGCATTACTATTTTTAAAATTAATTTGAACAGAAACATTTCATGTGAATAAACATATCCGATATGGTTATTTAGTCATCAAATAATTTTCAACAGGCCGTTTTTTGAGTAAAGCTAATATTTTGATTTTAATTTTTGCCATACAATTTTGTCTAGTTTTGATGAAAATCCACAAAATTAGAATTTACATTAAATTAAGTTACCTTACGATTGTTTTGCAGCATGTGCTCCTGTCCTCCTTCCAGCTCGAGTAGTTCAAGCTCTAAATCTAAAAGTGCACCAATTAGGCATGCAGATTTCACCTTCTCAAGGTCTCATATCTAACCCTAATTATTTAATAAAAATATATATTACATACAATTTTTCCCCTAAATTTTACAATATAAAAGGAAAGTTCTGTTGTAATGCTATGCAGGTCCCAAATGTGGCCAAAGAAAAGGAGAAGTATACAGAAGAAGCAGTGAGTCAACAAAGAAGAAAAATTATGAAAAAGAGGGTATGAAGCATTGCAGTGTTATTTCTCAGAGTCAAACTTCTTCTCCTGATATATTTCTGCCAAAGGAATGGACATACTAAGCAGTTTTTCATTTCATTAATGCAAGCCAAAAACACACACACACACAGAAGGAACTGATCTTGTAAATGCTTTAGAAACAAAAGCATCATAAATCCGGGTGTTAATACATTTTTTGTGCTGCTGTTATGTTAATTATAGAAGCTCTGATCATGAAATCATTGTTTATTTATAATAAATGAAAAAGGCACAAAGGTTCCGGTTAGACATGTTGCACACTTCATCTATACTTTTTTTCTTACCAAAAAATTTAATATACTCTTGTAAGATAAAAAAACAACTTTAGAGAAAAATTCATTTTCTGCAAATGTTAAATGTGACATTTTTTAAGTATATTCACTTATGTATTATGTATTATATATATATATATATATATATATATATAAAGAGTGAGAGATATAATGCCTCTAAAAAAGAGATAATAAATTTTTTATTTTTTCTGCTATGAAAAAGTTTCCATTTCCATTTCCATAATATTTTGGGTAGTTTAATTAGTTGGTTAAAATACTTACAAGTTGAATTTCTTGATTGGAATTAGAACATTAAGAACTAATCTTAAAAGAATTATCAAATTGGAAACAAACTCTTTTCTTTGTGTGACCATATAAGTCATCATGCAATGAATCTAAATGATATATTATCTCTAGTATAACATTGATTGCAATCAAACAGCCAATGATCTAAAATAGTTAGTTAACAAGTATTCATTAGTTTATATTCTTACAAATTCATCAAAATAAATAAAATTTATTAAACAATTTGTTGTTGTGTATGGTTAAAACAAAAATAACTTGTCTCACTTACTATATCCAAGAAGGACGTTATCCACATACTTTGTTGTCACATTCTCTCTTTGAAATGTATTAGAAATTTGTTATATTTTGCTTGGTGATTATGAATTGATAGTTATTTATAATTAAAGTAAAAATTTAGAAAATGGATATGCCTTTAAGTATTTTAAATGATCTGGGTTAAAAAATTTATACTTATTGACACAAAGACTATTGTTTTTAGAAAAAAAAATTATGATCGTTGATTAAAAGAAAAAAATATTTAAGTTGATCAAGAGATATTATTATACAGCAGGAGAAGGATAGAACTTTGAACTTGACGTAATCATAGAAAATTTAAGGAGTTATTGTTGGAAAACAGAGACGAAGAAGTTATTCTTGGGAAGATACAAAAGGAAGTTAAATTTACCAAGATACCAATTTAAAGAGTAAGTGCTCCTTTCATTATTTATCTTTCTTTAGTGTTACATCTCTATATTCTTATTATTTACTTTTTTTTTTCTGTTTTTAAATTGTTCATTTCCCTTCTAATTTCAATAGTTAAATTTACAAGTTTGATACATGTTGAGAAATTTTATTTATGAAAAATTGAATTTTATATCTTTAAATGTTTAATCCAATGTTTAAGTAAATAAAGAAAAGTAATATATTTTACACGAATTAAAAATATTAGCTAAATTTATTTAATATTTTAATTTCATAAAAGAAATATGAAATTGTTTAATCATACGTGATTTGATCCTAATGCCCACGCATTTTGTCACCGTCCAATGAAAACATCCTTAGATATAGTCTTACTGTAGTTCGCGAAGCAGAGGATCTAGGTCATGGGTGAGGGTTTAATTGTCTAACTTTAAACCACAAAAACCCCTCTTCCACACTCACTCCTACTCTTCCAACTCCAACCATGGAAGCAACGCGTTTCTCCCGTAATCACTTCCACCCACACTCCTTCCAAACGAAACACAACGCTTCCAGAGGTAAGTTTCCCTCTGTCAACGCTGAAAAAAAAGAGAGAAGCTATTTATATAAAGCACTGTATGTAGCCTCTTCTTCAACGCTAATTATGCAGTCTGCTTTAAAACCTCTTCCACCTCGCAGAAAGAAGATACGTAAAATGCATCAACGGAATTGGTACTAGGGTTTCGATTTTCACAATCCCCGCATTCAGCACAAGGATTTCTCCTTCGCGGAACCTGTCTCTTTCTGCTAACTTCTCCGACCGGCTCCGGAGTGATTATGCACGCGTCGAGGCTCCGAAGAATGAGCTTCCGAACGAGGAGGTTGTTCCCGGGACTCACGGAGGGGAAGCGGCAGTTGCGTTGTCTCCGGGGGCTGATGACTCGGTGACCCTGCAATTGAAACCTGTAATGTTCAGAAACAGGTTTCTAGACTTTGTCCGGTTGGGTTCCGTGATAAACGGTGCGGCTGAATCGTTTTTCAAGAGCGAGATTAGGAGGAGGTTGTTCGTGACGGCGGTGCTGATTGTGATTAGTCGCGTTGGTTATTTTATTCCTCTTCCTGGGTTTGACAGAAGGTTGATACCGGAAGACTACTTGAGCTTTGTGTCAGGATCATCTGTTGGTAAGTTGCATTCTATTGCATCGTTTGCTGCTTTAGTTTGTTGCTCACACGTGGAGATTGAGTTTAACTTTGTAGTTCTTACAACATAAGACCCCTTTTTGATTTTCATTGGTAAATGGTGATTGGATTTGAAGTTTATGTGAATGTAAAGGGACTATAGTTGAATTTAAGAAAAGAAAATGAGGAGAAATGTTTGGGTTAATTTGCTAATGGCCCTAAAACTCAAATTTGACATATTTGATCTCAATTTGAGTGTTAGCTCAGGGTAGCTTGTGAGTGTGAAGTGATAAAGAAAATTGGACCATTTGGTGTTTTTTTTTTCGAAGGATGATAATTTAATTTTAAAATTGATTGTAGTTGTGCATGAAATATATATAAATATCCCAAGATAAGATATCTACATTTTGAATTTATCTCAATCCATGATAAGATATATGAAAGTCTTAAAATAAGATATGATATCTAATAGTTGAATTTAATTAAATCCTAAGATAATATATTAACAGTTGGATTAATGAATTGGGTCAACAGTCCAATATTTGCTAGAGCAATTTTTTGCTTGAATATTTTTCTGAGTTTATACATGTGAACGGTCATTCATGTAGCTTCTGGCAGATGAACTTGGTGACTTCTCTGCTGAGCTCAAACTGTCTATTTTCCAGCTTGGTATTAGTCCTCAGATAATAGCGTCCATTATTATGCAGGTATTTCCCCTTTGTTTTTTGAGTTTGTTAGACTTTGTTGCAAAAGTTTACTTTTTGTCACATTGAAGGTCAAAGGATGTTCAACTACCTTCAATTATATATGGTTTTATTTCTTTGATCTTTTGCCAAATTGCCAGTGTGCCTTTAAAGTTTGTGATATATATGGAACCAGTAGTGTTCCTACTTTAAAACAAAGTAGATGTTTGGAAAAGTTGCTCTCTGTACTTTAGATTTTGTAAGGAAATAAGTCTTTTGAAAGAAGGATTGGTTTTCTTATTACTTTTACTGTGAAGTACTTGATTGTAAAGTAAAGACACAAGAACACTGAGGTTCAAAACCAGATACCCCTTTTGTTTGTGTATTGTTGATTTTTTTTGGTGTTTTTGCCTTTTATGAAATGAGTTTGTACAAGATATTCTTGTGCAGGTACTCTGTCATGTTGTCCCCTCCCTAGTAAAGCTTCGAAAAGAAGGTCTGGATGGGCAGGAAAAGATTAAGAGTTATATGTGGGTCTCTTTATCCATCTTGAGCAGTGGACTAATTTCTAGCTACACATTGTTTTTCCATTTCCCGTTATCTGATATGTGATTTAAGGAATTTCAACTAATTAATTGTTCATTTGTTCCGAACATTTCAGATGGTGGATGTCATTCGGCTTTGCAATTTTGGAAGCTTTAATAGTTTCTTGCTACTCACTTCCATATTCAATTTATGCTGCCAGTTATAGGTAATCTGCATAGAATTTTTTGCCTCCAAGATTTTAATAATCCAACAAATAATTGAACTACCAATGTTTTTTCGCAAGTTGATATCATGACTCATGAGTATGGGTGGGTTACTTAGATGATTTTTCATATATTGTAATTCCAACTGATGTCTTTAGACGTAGATAATCTTAATCATTGACGGACACAGAAGTGCAATTGGCCTTCATAAGTTAGCATTATGAAATCACTTTTTTTTATAAGCACATTAAGAAATTTCTATTCTAAAACTTGTTTTATGCTTTATAATATGGTTTTCATTCTCTTGTTGTTATCATAATTCTACCGATTCATAGATATGGTGGAGCATATCTTCTTTGTTTACATTTTAGATAAATTTGTTTGTTAAAATATTTGCTACTTTTGCAGGGTCAAACATGTAATGGTGACATCAGTTTTATTGGTTTGTGGTGCAATGACTATTACATGGATATGTGATACTATATCAGAATCTGGATTTGGTATTTTTCTTACTGCAAAACTATTACTTTACCACCTTTGATTGGAGTTGTGGAAATTAAAATTTAAATGATAACCAGAGCATGTGGTGGGAAATGTTATGGATGAATATCAACTTTTTATTTGTAAGGACTATGCAAGTAATCAAGTGGATGATCCTCAATTGACTTGTCTTATATATTAGTTAGGCATCGTATGTAATTTTGAACCATAAAAGATGACAATGAATGACATTTTACTGCTTTGATTTTGTCCGCTTTCCTATTCTACTTTGCAATTTCTTGGAAAGGTTCTATCTTCTATTTTGGAGTTGTGTTTCAAATTTCTTTTGCATGCATACTAGAATTATTCACATCATCAGACTGTTTTGCATCATTTTTCCAGGTGTAGATGGTAACCTGCAAGCATATGCTAATATAACTTTATTTTTAATAAAAAGATAGTTATTTGCTTTTTGCAACACCATATGCCATTCTTTTCATTGAATTTGTCATGCTACTCAGATAGTAATTTTGTAAGTATGTAATCTACTTTGCAATTGAGGGAAGATTCTTTCACTTGGAATACAATACCGCTTCTTTGAAAGCCTAGTATTTTGTTTTATATAATTGCTTGGAAGGAGAAAATTGTCTTTCCAAATTGTTGGCTTAGATCAGCATCTTTCACCCACTTCCTACTTTGAAGTTTTTATTTAATTATATTTACAAATGACATTTTTAAAGTCAGTTTTTATCCAAAACTTGTAGAACTGTTGGAAAGAACACAAGAATCATAATTAATTTGTCAATTTTGTTTTTGCTGATATTGTTGACTTCATTGTTATCTCTTCGCCAGACTAGAAAAGGGCCAGGATGTTGATTCTTACCTATGCTTAAAGTTATGTGATTTGAAAGACTCACCAGAAGTTGAATGTTTGTGTTATTGTTCAATCTGCTGCATCTAATAATACCTTCTTCAGGTCAAGGCTCGTCTCTAATCATATGTGTGGGAATACTTACGGGGTATATGGAGACATTATACAAAATGCTTACTCAGCTTTCAGGTACATGTCTGGATGTGAATGAAGGCTTTTGAAATTTTACCTCATGTCCCTGTGTTCTTCATTCTCAAGCTTATCTCGACGTATTAAAGTAACATGTTTGATATCAAGGAAGGGTTTTCCGACTCTACTAAAGTTATGACTAACAGCATTATTGGCAACAATTGTTTAAAGGGATTAGGCACTGTTATGTTTGAGAAATGTTTTTTATTTTCTTGTTTTTAACTTTAATTACTAAAACGTTTGTTACATTGGTTTTATTTTGTTTTGCATTTTCATGAGTTTGCACATGAAGCTTGAAAATAAGTTGTTTCCACTGTTTCTTACATAAATTTTTTGGAAAACTGTACACGAGAAGAAAATAAGGTGTCAGTCTTGCAATTAAAAGTTAAAAATGTTTTCTCAATGTAAATAATCCATTATTTTTTAAAAGCTTTCTCAGGAAGCAGAAAAAGATAAGCAATTATTTTTCTAAAATATGCTGAACCAAACACACTTTATTTTCTTGAAACGCATATTCATTTAATTTTATTTGAAGATAATGAATATATCCCCGACATGCTTATGCATGCCCAACAATAAAACAAAAGGATGACCATAAGATAAGGAGCAGATAGTTTCAGGAGGATCCTTTACATTGCCAACTGATTTGATTAGCATATCAATGAGCAAGTTAGCAGTTGAAATATAGAATAACTTAAAGTTGCAATTAGTTTTGCTTTTACGAGCATTATATAGAATGAATATTACTGCTTTTAAAAAAATACCACAAGAATGTTATTCAAATTTAATAAGGTGAAAATAACTAAAGCAGTATTATTATATTTATATGATGGAATCATTTGTAATTTTAGTGATTTGTATTTATTAATATTGCAGTGAGTGCTGTGAGCTGGTGGCCATATGTGCTTGCAGTATTGGGTATCTTCACCGTTGTCACTATGTGGGCAGTTGTAGTAACAGAAGGTTGCAGGAAAGTAAAGCTGCAATACTACGGTTTTAAACTTGCTTCTGCTGCAAGGTAAATGACATTGTCTTTGTTCGGCCATTTGAACCTTGTTCCCTTTGAAAATCTGGATACTACTAGAGTTTTGATCTCATGTGTAAATCACAGTAATTGACATTTTCCATTATGGATTTTTTAGGAAAGTTGTTTGTGCCACTGGTTGAGAAAACAGTACATTTGACTGTCCTATGCTCTACCTCTGCCTTGAATATTAACTTATATTGGACTTAGCTTATATGTTTATTGGACTTTATTACCCTTATTATTTTTGTTCTCATCCAGATAATTTCTACTTTATATGTCTTGATGGAATTAAATGATAATTTTGAGTATACTGATGCTGTTGACAATTGATACTTTCATTCAATTTGAAACAGAGAGCAATCACCCATTACTGAAGTGGAGCCCTATATTCCTTTCAATATTAATCCAGCAGGGATGCAACCTATTCTTACCACCTCTTATCTCTTGGCACTTCCAAGTATTCTTTCAAGGTTTGTATACACTCTTTTTCAATATTCAATTGGTATTTAAGAATTGGCTGGTAAATTTGTCTCTAAATTTCTGATACGATGTTAATGCATTAGTTTTCATGCTCTTTTCTCTGTTTGCTAGGTAGCACATTTGCCTGGTTCTTGTCAACATGTGCTGTCTAGCAAGTCCTTTTTTATTTACTTCTAAATTGGTATTATTGGCAGTCTGCTAGGGTCACCTTTTTGGGAGCATGTCAAGGAAATATTGAACCCTGAAACTTCTGTCGGTGCTGAGCCCTGGGTTTACTATTCCATATATGCTTTTTTTGTCTTCCTGTTCAATATTTTTGACATTGTAAGTTTCTCTTTACTGTTACTATATTATTGTATATTCTATTTGACGTAAATAGTTTCTAATTTGTATTTTGAGTTTCATTTTGATATAAGCTGTTAGATTTACTTTACAAGAATCTGTGAAAAAATAGTGGATGAATAAATTTAAGGCTGAGTTATTTTTCAATTGATAATTTTGAATGGAACAAGAGAAACAGTGTCAAAGCTGTTCCATACTAATTTACACAATTATCTGATTCTGAGCTGCTCAGTCTGATTGTTTTCAACACCATTGAAATTCATATACTGTAAATCTGTTGAATTGTTGCTCATTAAAAGTTTTCCATCATACTACGTTAAAATATCGGAATGACTTGTGTATATTTTGTAAATGGTCTTACATGTGGACTGTGCACAGGCTAACATGCCGAAGGAAATTGCGGATTATTTAAATAAGATGGGTGCGAGAATACCAAACATAAAGCCTGGGAAGGCTACCATAGAATACCTCACCAAGGTTCAGGCATCCACACGATTTTGGGGTATGCTACTGGTTAATGGCTGCAATTTTAGAGTCATTTTTTATTTCTTTATCGAACCTAATATTTTCTACTTACTGTTAATTCATTACCTTGTGGAAAATTTGTAGGGGGGCTACTGTTAAGTGTTCTGGCCACTACATCAAGTGTTCTTGACCACTATCTGCGGCGTATCAATGCTGGGTTTGCTATTGGTTTTACATCAGTTCTAATCATTGTAAGTGCACGGAAGATTCTTGATATTGTACTCCGCATGCAAAATCATTGGTAATACCACATTATCAGGCAAGAAATTCGTGCCAGCTGAACTTCCCTGGCTCGACTTGCTTTTTATGTAACTCCAATATGGGAGCACAAAATTGGCATGTTAAGTTAGAACCGTGCATGTCACTCGTATATATTGCGTATAAGGGGATAATAATAATTTATCCTTTCTAATATTTTCATCATCCAAAAAAAAATTTGAATCATTTATATTGCGCATACGGGAACTTAGTCGAACACTATTCATTGTACAAGAAGATAATGGATTTGGTTCAAATGTCATACTTATATTACAGTATTGAAATTTAAAGTAGTATTTCTTCAAACGTAGTACATAAACCACTGAAAGCTTTATTCAACTTCCTAGTCTGTTGTACAGATTTACTGAATAGTCCTTGGTTTTGTTGATCCAGGTCGGTTCCATTATTGAACTCAGAAGATCATATCAAGCATATAATGTGATGCCAAGCTTAAGCAATGCCCTGAGACGATACGGTGTATAACTTATGGAAAAGCTATGCTCTCACTCGCCTGTGCCAATTTGATTTGAACCTCTGGGATAACATTCTCCAGTTGTATTTGGTGAGTAGTATAATTTTTCTGTGTAAAGATTTTCCAATTGTGATGCCGATGATAATTGAACAGGTTTCGAGAAAGCTTGGTTTTTCGGGGACATTACAGATTCCGAGTCTAGTTTGCCGTTTAAGAATATCGAGGCTGGAGTGTTATGTTATGCTGCGTGTCGATGCATGATAGTAGCTGATTCAAAGCCTCATCTTCTGGTTTCTATGGTGGAAATTTTACGGATTTTAGTTAGGTTATATAGTTGTAGTGGCAGATGAAATATGTACAGGAATTTATCGTGTTTTAGACGTGGTATATGTAATATAAAAACGAGGTGTTTGGATATAGTTTGATAGTGGGTTGGAGTGTTTCTTTCTCCCCCATAAATTATTTGAAGCACCTCTCATCTATTCAGGAATTGTTTTTTCAGAATGTATATTCTGAGTAGTACATGTCAGAATGGATGGGAAGTGTCCCAGATTTGGCAGTTTCTATCTGCACCCCCACTTTTTTCTTCCTGCACCCCCACACTCTTATGCAAAGACAAAATTACCTTTATTAATTTTTAAAATTCCAAAATTACCCTTAATCTAATAAAACCCTAAAAACTGGAAATGGGTGCCGTTTGTGCGTGTAGGTAGTGTCGTCTTGCTTGGATTGTTGATATCAGCGGCGCAACACTTTCAAAGGTCATTCTCTTTCCAAATCTTACACATCTCTTTTGTGATTTAGAGTGTTGTTCATAAAGATAAACAAAATTTCATGTATTTCGAATTTTCACATTTGTTTTTGTCATTCCAAATCTTACCCATCTTTTGTGATTTAGAGTGTTGTTCATAAAGATAAACAAAGTTTCATGTATTTCGAATTTTCACATTTGTTTTTGTCATGGATTCTTGTTTCCATAAACCTTTTTTCACATTCTGAATAACAGAATCTTGAATAACAGAATTTGGTAGAATTTTGAATTTGTGGATCCTGGTAGTGTTTAGGATTTAGTGTTCTGGATTTGTTGATCTGATAGTATTCTGGATTTGTGGATTCGGTAGTGTTTATACTTTATGATTTATGTAGCAAAAGCTTTAATTCGTAGATGGTTATTGAAGTAGGAAAACCATTAGACTTCTGGCTCCTATTCCTCTATTATTTTTACTTAGTTTAAATTGCATGGGCAAAAAGTTACACTTTCGAAACACCCCTCATTCGGAAAACACAATGTAATTAATTTCAGATTCATGAATCCAGAATATATTACTGGATCCATAAATCCGGAACACTACCGAATCCACAAATTCCAAATTCTACCGGATTCTGTGATTCGGAATGTGAAAAAAGCTTTACGGAAACAAGAATCCATGACAAAAACAAATGTGAAAATTCGAAACAAATGAAACTTTGCTTACCTCTATGAACAACACTTTAAATCACAAGAGAGATGTGTAAGATTTGGAAGGAGAATGAGCTTTGAAAGTGTTGCGTCGCTGCTATCAACAATCCAAGGAAGACGACGTTGCCTGCACGTAAAACGACATCCATTTCCAGTTTTTAGGGTTTTATTAGGTTAAGGATAATTTTGAAATTTTAAAAATTAATAAGGGTAAATTTTGTCTTAGTGTAAGAGTGTGGGGGAGCAGGAAGAAAAAAGTGGGGTTCAGGAAGCAGTTGCCCCCAGATTTTTATGGGGTACAGGAAGTTAAATTAGTGGTGGGTTGATATCCCAAAGGACGGGCCTAAATGGTGGGCACTGTTACAGTAACTATGTTGTAACAAGAGATTCAAACCTCTGCATTTTGAGATAAGTTTTCTCCAAATCCCCATTTTTGCTTTTGATACATTTCAACGGTTTCTTTTCCTTTTAATTACCGTTTGACATCTGGAACTGATACTTACGTGATTCTGGAACTACTGTCAGCAAAAAAGCAATTCTAGGATTTGGTAGTTTCAAAAGTATATTTCTGATTCGAATGATTTTATAATTCTAAAACTCCATGTTGTTTTTCCCTCCAAAAAGTTGGACCTTGAAAACTGTAATATACTTCTGGAAGATTAGCTGATATAAATACTTCTGGATGATTTAGTTTAAAAAAAAATAAAAAAAATTCAATTACGGAACTTGACAATTTTAAAATTGTAAAATCATATGGATGTGTATTTACACTCTTGGAACTTGAATGTCTTGACTTTAAGTCGGAAAATCGAAACGTATATCTCAGGCATAAGGAAAACGTTGTAGATTTAGGAAAAATTAATAGAGAATGAGAGTAAAAAATTAGCCGAAAATTTTGGCTTGTGACGTTTAGGGAACCTAAAATCGGAGATTGGAAAAATAGAGGATAGGAATGCATCTAAGAATGCAGATTACTGTGAGATGGTTTGACACTTAAGCAAAAGTTGTTTTTTTAACTTATGGATATTGGGGGACTGAGTAATGTTGATCCACGTAGATACTCGATGCTGGTTTCGCTCCTGGATGTTCTATTCTTCAAGTCTCCTTCTCTCTTCGTGTACCTCGGTCGGCCAGTAGGAGTACCTGCGATTGCACTCCGACGCTCAAGTCAGCCATGGTGCTTAGTGAGAATTCTCTGAGATATGAAAAACGTACATTTTTTTCCCTTTCTCAAGTCTCTTTAGTAGGTTGACTTGGGCTTTGGCCATGTGGGTCGAGTAATCGTTTGTTGTTCGCTAGGGACATACTTAGTGGTCCCTAGGTCGTGCCTGGTGGCTTCCTGAAAATCAGGGAAGTAATCTAGAGAACGTGCTTTGACTTAATCAACGGTTGTTGTAACTGCTCTTTTACTCCACGTGTGACAACGTTCTGTACTTAATTAAGTTATTTCAATGAGAACCTCTTGGTCGTCCGGTGCCGACCGGTACACTTGCCCCCAGGCTCGAGGATATGGATGGTCGAAGAGTCGTATGAGATGCATGGGATTTTCGAGGTAGTGCTCGATAGCTGGCACCATTAAATGCGTGGCAGAGATGTGACGCATGACAGAGTTGCCGTTTGGGGGGCGCTGTCCCATCCAGATGAATTTAACGGTGAGGATTTTGAGCCGTTTCATGTGCCGAGTGTGTTGGACCGTTGGATTGGTTTTGATCTAACGGTGCTGGACGAATGCTGAGGTTTTTGTCTCTCACCTCCTAGCCTATAAATAGCGTTTCATTTGAACATTCGAAGGTTTCCAACTTCCTTCACTCTCTGAATCTCTTGCTATTTGCTCCGATTGCCCGGTGCCGAGTCTACTGCCAGTGTTTGTTTCGCCGTTTAAGGTTAGCCATGCCTTCTTCTGCAGAGTCTTCTAATGTTGTTGATTCGTCTTTGACTCGTACTGCATCTGGCAGTGCGAGCCATTCGTCGGACGACCCCAGTTATGATTGGGTCGATCCGTCCGTCCTCCAAATCCCTAGTAAAATAAAGTCCTCCGATGATTTAGACGAATTTCTTTCTGCCCATAAAAATTTTCTAACACCGGACTGCCCGATCGAGGCACTGGCTGTTGATATATGTGGTGTGACCGACCGCGTATGTCACGGTCGGGAGAATGCTCCTCATGATTTTTTCTTTGTATATAGTACTTTCTTTTCCCACTAGCACATAAGTTTCCCCTTTGACGATTTCACTATGAGTGTCCTTCGGATTCTCAATGTTGCACCGACCCAGTTGCACCCCAATTGTGGGCAATTTTACAAGCCTTTCGAGTTATTTGTCAAATATTTGGCCTTACGCCTACTCCTGAGTCTTTTTTATATTATTATACTACCTACCTGAGTACTCCTGTCGGTTGGTTATCGTTGTCCAGTCGTCCGGGAAATGTGCGTTTTGCCGCATTCACAACTTCTTATAAGAACTTTAAAGATTACTTCTTCAAAGTGTTTGTCGAGCCGGACGACCGAGATTTGTTTTATAACGCCATTGGGACCACAAAATTCCCTTTCCATTGGACTGAGAAACCTACTTCTCTTGACCATCGATTTTGGGAGTCCCTATCTCCCTTTGATAAAGAAATTTTGATGATTGTGAATCAACTACCGGGTAGACTTCCTACCCGGGAACTGATAGCCCTTTATGGATCGTCCAAACAATGGGCGGACCTAAATGGTGAGCACCTTATTCCTCTCGGTCGTTCAATTAATAACTTAATGTTTCTTACTTGTGCACGTACTTTGCAGATATTGTCTTGACTATGGATCCGAGCTTGAAGAAGTATATGAATACCCTGAAGAGGCAAGCTAACAAGAGTAAGATTTCTGCTCTTGCTGGGACCGTTCCCTTGCCGACCGAGCGGGAGATTGCTCCGGTCGAAGTTGCTATCGCTCCGGCTCAAGGTAAAAAGAGGGGACGACCTGCTAAGGTGCCCCGCACTGAAACTCGGTCTTCATCGGGTAGTCCCACTAGCATGTTGGGGTCGTCCGTAAGGGTGGCCCCTACTATGCAGTTTGACCTGCGACCAGAAGACGAGGTTGTCTTAGCGGTCGTTCCTACATTGGACTTGATTGAAGAAATGGTCGAGCTGCAGTGTCGCGCGACCGTGGTAAGCAGGGCCATCAGAGACGAATTAAAGAGAGTAAAGACCGTGTCGATCCCAAAGTTAAAATCTCAACTCAGTGAATCGTCTGTTTCACTGAAGGATGCTTTGAAGGCCATCGATGAGGCCCGAAAAGATGCTCGGTTGGCCAAGGAGGAGCAAGAGGCCCTGAAGGTAACCTTAAACCAAGTGATGGCCGAACGAGCCGATGCTATAGGGAACAAGAAAAGTTGGCTGGTGATAAAGAGTCCCTTAGCGCTCAAGTTGAACAACTTCAAGGATTCATGCTGAAGATCAACGAGGAGTCCTTCAGGCAAGGCGTTCGGCAGGTTGCCTTCTTTCATGGAGTGCCGACCGACGATGAGCGGTACGACTCTAATATGGATGTAATGGATGGTCGACTGATGCCGCTTGGAGGTGAGGAGGCCAAGGATAATGATGAGCTTGTAGATGATCAAACTGCGGAGATGCCACAGGGAGATGATATTGTACAACCGGATGAATCTGTACAGCCTGACGATACCATCGATATTGTTTGAAACAATCGTTACCTGGACTCGGGGTGTGGGCTAAGAACAATTTTATCACTTTATGTTGTTAACTACTTTAAACAATTTTATTTTCTATTATCAAATGCGATTTCGTACTTCTTCTAATATGCGATTCGGACCGAACGATCGGTTGGTTGGTATTTGATCAAGAATTTGGTAACTAACATGGTTAATGAATTGTTTAATTTGCGACTAGAATTGACAATTCTGATAGCGTTTAAGCTGTAATTTTGACCGACCATTCGGATTAATTGATTGATGATTTAATTTCTGACAAACGAACAGGTATATCTGACCAAAAGTTGATAAATAACGTTTAAGTTATAATTCAGATAACCTTAGTTATAATTCTGATCGAACGAACGGGTGATGAATAAATTATTAATTTTTGACCAAAAGTTGGTAAATAAGGTTTAAGTTATAATTCAGATAACCTTAGTTATAATTCTGACCGAACGAACGGGTAATTAATAATAAATTATTAATTTTTGACCAAAAGTTGGTAAATAACGTTAAAGTTATAATTCGTGCCGACCGCTCGGTTAATTTAATTAATAATGGGAGTATTAATTTCTGACCAAAGTTGGTAATTCTGATAACATTTAAGTTATAATTCTGGCCGACCGCTCGGTTAATTTAATTAATAATGGGAGTATTAATTTCTGACCAAAGTTGGTAATTCTAATAACGTTTAATGTTATAATTCTGGCCGACCGCTCGGTTAATTTAATTAATAATGGGAGTATTAATTTCTGACCAAAGTTGGTAATTCTTTCATGTAAAATGATTTAAAGTGCCTCGTTAAAACCTTCTCGGTCGAAAACCCCTTCTTAGGGATAAAACAACCGAGCGAGAAAAGAGTACACTGAGTTTATTTACCAACTGTAATAGAACTTGAGATGCGTGGCATTCCACGTTCTCGGTATAGATTTTCCTGATAAATATTTCAAGTAATATGCTCCTCCTGCTGCTGTATCGGCAATACGGAATGGCCCTTTCTAGTTGCTTGAAAACTTTCCACCGTCCTTCCGAGCGTCACTACGCATACGCCAAACTAAATCTTCTTTTTGATAGCTTCGTGGCTTCACCTTCGAGTTATATCTTCTTGCTAGCCCTCGGTCGGTAAATTGCCGACCGTTATCCGTGATAATGACTTGAGGTAGGCCGAACCTGCAGACAATGTTTTTCCATACAAAATTATGTACGTTGCGGGCGGTGATGGCCGTCAATGGTTCGGCTTCGATCCACTTGGTAAAGTAATCGATGCCAACCATCAGGAACTTGCATTGCCCTTTGTCGGGTGCGAAGGGTCCGATAATATCCATCCCCCATTTCACAAATGGCCAGGGAGATAGGACGTAGTGTAGATGTTCTGGTTTTTGGTGTGATAGGGTGCCGAACTCCTGACACTTTACACATTTTTGAACGTATTCGGTGCAATCTCCTTGTACGGTTGGCCAGTAGTATCCAGCTCTCAAAATTTTGGTGGACATAGTCCGTGCTCCTGAATGGGTTCCGCATATCCCTACATGTAGTTCGGTCATCACATAAGTGACTTGCTCTGGACTAAGACTCTTTAGGAGAGGACGAGAGTATCCTCTCCTATACAGGTCTTGGCCAATGAGTATGTATCGGGCGGCCTGTAGTTTCATCATTTTCTCCAAGTGCGGATCACATATTCCTTCGGTCAAATATTGCTTAATGGGAGTCATCTAGTTAGGTTGAGTGTCGGTCGTCATGCATTCATCGGTACTAACACTAGGTTTAACAAGGGTTACATGTATGGTCGACCGATGGACTCCTTTCTTTTTCAGGGTGGCCAATCTTGACAGAGCGTCCGCCCGAGTGTTATTTTCTCTCCGTATGTGTTGAAATGAGATTTCTCTGCTAACAAGATTTTTCACAAAATGAAAATATTGTTGAAGCAATGTTTCTCTTACCTCATACTCCTCTGTGAGCTGTCCCATGACTAGACGGGAATCGCTTTTACAAATTATGTTTGTTATCTCTAACTCGATTACCATGTGTAAACTTGCGATTATTGCTTCATACTCGACCTGATTATTTGAAGTTTTAAATTCAAACTTCATGGCTTGCTCGATGACAATTTCTCTCGGTCCTTCGAGTACAACTCCCACTCCACACAAACGACTGTTTGAAGATCCGTCTACGTATAGCGTCCATCGGGGTGTTTTCTCTTCGGTCGGATAAGGAGTGAGTTCTGCTGCAAAGTCAGCAAGGGCTTGGAACTTAATGGCCCCCCTAGGTTGGTATTCGATATGGAATTCTGACAGTTCGACTGCCCAACCTATCATCCGTCCGGCCAGGTCAGGCTTGGTGAGGATCTTCATAATGGGATAGTTAGTCTTAACTATGACCCTGTGATTTTGGAAATACATTTGCATCCGCCGTGCAGTAATGACCAAAGCCAGTGCGACTTTTTCTACCATCTGGTACCGGATCTCCGCACCGTGTAGGACTCGGCTGACGAAGTATACCGGTCGTTCTTCTGCTTCAATTTCCTGCACCAAAACAGAACTTACTGCTTCGTTGGAGAAAGCAAGGTAGACTATAATGGGCTCGCGTGTGTTCGATTTCTGGATGACCGGTGGGGATGCCAGGAATGTCTTTAGCTGTTGGAAATTTTGTTCGTATTCGTTTGTCCACTCAAATTTAATCGTTTCTTCAAAAGTTTTATAATAGGTCTCGTTCGTTCGGCAAGCTTAGGTATGAACCGGGACAGGGACGTAAGACAACCCATTAGCCGTTGGATCTCTTTAAGTCCGCTTGGACTTCTCATTTCTGTGATGGCTTTACATTTTTCTGGATTGGCCTCTATGCCCCGATGGGTAAGCATGAAGCCTAGGAACTTGCCGCCTTCTACACCGAACGCACACTTTTCTGGATTTAAACGCATGCAATACTGACGCAAGGCTTGAAAAACTTCTTTCAAATTGGAAATGTGTTGTTCGCATGAATCCGACTTCATGACAATGTCGTCGACATATACTTCTACGTTTCGACCGATCATGTCGTGAAAAACATGGTCCATCAGTCACTGATATGTGGCCCCGACATTCTTGAGGACGAACGACATGACTTCGTAGAAGAAATTATCAGAATCTGTTCTAAATGCAGTATTTTCTCTGTCACGGTAGTACATATGTATTTGGTTGTATCCTGAATAAGCGTCAAGGAAACTTAGGATTTGATGGCCGGTCGCACCGTCATCCAGTCGGTCGATTGTAGGTAATGGATACGAGTCTTTCGGGCATGCTTTGTTAAGATCTGTGTAATCTACACACATTCTCCATTTACCATTCGCCTTTTTGACCATCACCACATTGGCCAACCACTTTGTGTAGTGGGCTTTCTGAATAAAATCAGCTTGAACTAGTTTGTCTGTTTCCTCCCGTGCGGTTTTGCATTGTTCTTCACCTAGTTTCCTTTTCTTTTGAGTGATCGGTCTAGCCTCTTTATAGACAGATAACCGATGGGTGATAACATCTGCCTTTACCCCTGGCATGTCTGCAGCGGTCCAAGCAAAAAGGTCAGCATTTTTCGTTAACGTCTTACCGATCGCTTGTCGGTCGTCCGGCTTGAGAGATATTTCTATATACGTTTTACGGTCTTTATCACGGAGGAATATGGGTTCAAGATCTTCCCCTGCCTCCATCCGAGGATCATCCAGGAGGGGATCTAGGTCGACTAGAGCAACTAAGTGTCTTCTAGATTCTCTTCCTCTAGAACGTCTTTCTGGCGATCGGCCTCTCCGCTCTGGAGTTCGGTCGGCCGACGCGGTGTATAACCTTCGGGTTGGTTCTACCTTCAAGCTAGCTACATAGCACTCTCGCGCTATCTTTTGATCTACATGTACGGTGGCTATGTCTCCATTGACCGAGGGGAATTTCATGGCTAAGTGAGGGGTTGAAACAATGGCTTTCAACCTATTGATAGATGGACGACCGAGCAAAATGTTATACGATGTGTTGGCGTTGACGAGAAGGTATCGTATGTTGATGGTCTTACTGAGGTAGCCGTCGCCGAATGTAGTGTATAAATCAATAAATCCTCTTGTATCTACTCTTTCTCCTGAAAATCCAACTATTTGTTCGTTGTAGGGTTGTATCTCTGCCTCCGAGATCTGCATCTTCTTAAATGTTTCCCAGTAAAGAATGTCGACCGAGCTACCTTGATCTACTAGGACTTTTGCGATTGCGAACTTGTCTATCTCCACCATTATGACCATGGGGTCATATTGAGCTGGATCAATTGTTGTGAAATCATCATCGGTAAAAGTAATTGGTGGTATGTGCGGTCGGCGGTGTGTGGAGGTCGAATGGACAAATTGAACTGCTCTCAAATGTTTCTTCCTTGCTGAATTAGAACATCCTCCACCTGCAAAATCACCTGCAATATAGTTGATCTCTTGAGGGGGTGTGCTGAGTGACACTGGTCCAGCGATTGTATTGATGACCGCACGAACTTTCTGCTTAGTTCGACTTCTACGTTCAGGGCTTTTGCTTTTAGGTCTTGTCTGTCTAACCGGACTTTCGCTTCGTTTCCTTCTGTTTGAACGATAATGATCGTTGCGAGTCTGGTCGTCTCTTTGTCCTGAACGTTCTCGGGAATCATGATCACGCTGGGGTGACCTGGGTGTAGTAACGGTAGTCTTCACAAACTTGCGGAGATGACTGGCTTGGACAAGTTCTTCAATTTTATCTTTCAATGCTTAGCATCCTTCGGTCGTATGGCCGTAGTTACGATGGTATTGGCAACGTTTACTTGTATCGGCATTGGGGGGAGTTTGCGACTGCTTCAGTGCCGGAATCAATTCAATCTGTAGTGCCTCATCCAAAACCTTACCCCTTGGTACAATCAATGGGGTGTAGCTGTGGAAGCGGGGACCCCTATTGGGGCGATACCGGTCCCGGTCGGTCGGAATTATGGGGGGACGAACCCCTTTACCTCTGTTCGTGTTCTCAACATGCGCCTTTCGGTGATAATAAATATGCTCCTCTATCTGCATGAATTTTGTCGCTCTTGTTCTTAATTCATCCATACTGTGTGGGGGCCATTTGATAAGGCTTTCAGTGAACCTTCCGGGCAGTATGGCCGACACTAAATGATGCATGGCTATATCTGGATTAAGGTTATGTATGCCCATACAAACTTTGCTAAATCTGTCCATGAATGTTCTCAGAGATTCTCCTCTTTCTTGTTTGACGTTAAAAAGGGACATGGAGGATGTCCGATGAGGTCTACTTGTAGCATATTGTGTAGTGAATTTCAATTCTAAAGCATCGAAGCTTGTAATGGAATTGGGGGGAAGGTCAGAGAACCATCCGAGGGGGCCTTCTCTGAGAGAGGTGGGGAAGACCTTGCACCATACCGTCCGATCAATCGTGTAAAGGGTCATTTGTGTTCTGAATATATTCAAATGCTCGTCCGGGTCTGTGGATCCGTCATAAAGGTTCATCGTTAGACCTCTCCATTTGTTGGGGAGAGGGGTGGCTATGATATCATCTGTGAACGGATGGCCCCTTGGGTTCGCTACTCTGTTTGGGGTTACCTGCTTCACACTCTGGTGGGTGTGCTGGACGAGTGATGTGGGAGGTATAGTTTGGGCTATTGTCTTCGTTCCTGATTGGTGTGGTGGTGGAGTAGGTGCACATGAATGTCCCTCATGCTCAGATTGCTCGAGTCTCTCCATCAATCTTTTGTTTTGCTCTTTAAACTGAGCTATTTCTTCCGCATGTCGTTGGCGTTCCTCTTCCTGTCTCTTCTTCTCTTCGTCCTGACGTAGTTGGTCAGTGACTCCCTTCTGGAGCAACTCCTGCATCTGAGCCTGGAGAGTTTGGAGTATCATCCTATGTTCTTCCGCTGCAGTATCGTTGTTGTTGTTTGCCGTTGAAGCCATCTTCAAGCGTTGGTACCTCTAGGTCTGAGAATAGTGATTACTCGGCCCCACGGTGAGTGCCAATTGTACTTGTATGGATATTGGGGGATTGAGTAATGTTGATCCACGTAGATACTCGATGTTGGTTTCACTCTTGGATGTTCTATTCTTCAAGTCTCCTTCTCTCTTCGTGTATCTCGGTCGGCCGGTAGGGGTACCTGCGATTGCACTCCGACGCTCAAGTCAGCCATGGTGCTTAGTGAGAATTCTCTGAGATATGAAAAACGTACCTTTTTTCCCTTTCTCAAGTCTCTTTAGTAGGTTGACTTGGGCTTTGACCATGTGGGCCGAGTAACCGTTTATTGTTCGCTAAGGACATGCTTAGTGGTCCCTAGGTCGTGTCTGGTGGCTTCCTGAAAATCAGGGAAGTAATCTAGAGAATGTGCTTTGACTTAATCAACGGTTGTTTTAACTGCTCTTTTACTCCACGTGTGACAACGTTCTGTACTTAATTAAGTTATTTCAATGAGAACCTCTTGGTCGTCCGGTGCCGACCGGTACATTTTTTTTTCAGCAATGAGACAGAATAAGTATCTTCCATATGTATGTATATAGCACAAGGCTGCCAAAACCCGAATGGAAGAGTACTTCCTATTTGGAATCTATAATTTCAGAAACAAAATGCATGACTTATTTTTGTGGAGTATTCTGTAAAAAAATAATTGAGGTGTTTAACAAAAAATGGGAGTGCAATATTGTTTTGCCGTTCAAAAAGCCTTAGGGTGCCATAAAGCAAGTTTAATGATCCATGAAAGGCTTCTGTGTAGTAAGTACCATTCAATTGAGATCCTTTGTTTTTCCTTTCCTTCTTTCTTCTCCTTTTCGTTGGAGAAGTTTAGAGATGAAAGAGAACATGAGTAACAATATCTATTTTTTTAAAAGTGACTGAAGAGAAAGTGAAAGAATTTTTTTTCTCTCCTTTCACTTACCTTTCAATTCAATTTTCTAACTTTTTCTACATCTTTATTTTCCATGAAACAACCAAGCAGACCATAAATATAAGGGAATTTCTTCTTGCACCACTACATTTTACTTCCTGCCCCCTACATTTTTTGAAATACCAAAATTATCCTTTCACATTTTTTGGTGATTCCAGAATAGAGGTTCCGTAAGCAAAAAATGTTTCCAGAATAGGAAATCCATAAGACAAAAAATCATTATGGAATATCTTTTCCCAGAATATATTTTTATTTCCAGATTAGTAAATCCGGAATTAATAAGATATGTTCCGAAAATATCTTATAAAAGCAATCTAGAAATCATTTTTAAAAGGGGTAAAATAGTCTTCTTCGAAAATGATGGGGTGCAGGAAGACATTTGTTAGGGTGCAAAAACACACTAAATATGATTCTATTTAAAGTGGACTTTTTGTTATAAATAACAATTTTGTCAGGTCAACCTTGCACCCCTATATTTTTCTTCATTCACCCCTACATTCTTTGCGATACCAAAATTATCTTTGATAATTTTGATTGATTCCACAATAAGGGTTCAGTAAGCAAAAGATATTTCTAAAATAGAGGTTCCATTAGCAAAGTATGTTTCCATAATAATAATTCCAAAGGCAAAAACCAATCGAAAGTATCCTTTCCGGAACACATTTATTAAATTTTTAGAATGGTTAATCCAGAATTCATAAAATGTGTTTCGGAAAGTATGTTAGAGAAATATTCCAAAAAGAGTAGTCTAGAAGTCATTTTTAAAAGGAGTAAAATGGTCTTTTCAAAGAATGATGAGGTGCAAGAAGTCATTTGTTGGGGTGCAGGGAGAAACACCCACATTTATATTAACTTTCATTTTTTGGACTTAAGCTTGTTATTTAATTGACAGTTTTTTCCTGCACCCCTAAGTTTTTCTTCCTGCACCTCCACAATATTATGCAATGACAAAAATAAACCTATTATTTTTTAAACACCGCAAAATGCACATAAGACCCACACTACTCTTTCTTCTTCCGTTGCCCACAGACTGCACACACAGATTCCATTTTTGTCTGAACAGCGGCGGCACTGCTCCCTCTCTTAGCACGTGAAGGTGTTTCTTTTGGTGGTGGTCGGTAGTGTATCAGATTATCATTTCTACCGTTTATATTTATATTTAGTATTTTAGACAATGCAGTTCAGTAATTTTACAAAATCAGGAATCCGCATTGGTTATTTCACATTCCGGATTAGAAATTCATAAATCTTTCGGATTGGGAAATCTGTAAATCTTCTGGATTGAGGAATCCGTAAATCTTTTGAATCCATCAATCTATGACAAAAATTAGGTTTCTGGATTAACAATCCAGAAATCAACAATTTATTAACAATTTACTTCCAAAACATCTCCTCATCTGGAAAACAACATGATTCACTTTCGGATTGATGAATCTGTAGCACACTCCACCACGGTGTCCTTTTCCAAATAAAAGGTTAAGGCTAGTTTTGGGATTTTTAAAATTGTGGGGTAAAGGAAGAAAAACGTAGGGGTGTAGGAAGAAGAAGCCTATTTAATTTGGGTCCACAAAGTGGATTGCTTTTACATTGGACCTGAATGAGTAGGTAGCTGAGCCCACCGTTTGGCGGGTCTTCTGATTTTGATTTTTGACATTTGAATCTAGCAAGAGAACAGCCATACATACAAAGGCGCAGATTTAAGAACGGAAACTATGGCGAACTCAGAACCGAAGATGGATTACGCAGAAATCTATACAGCATCTGATACCTTGGACGCCTCCTCAATCTTTCACACCATCTACGACGTCGTAGGGTTTGTTCTTTACATGCACCAGCAAATCCCCTCGTATGTCTTTTCCCTTCACTTCAAAACGCCGAACAACTTTTTTTTCTTTATTAAAAAATCGCGAACACGTGGAGTTTTTTGCTTCAATTTCGATTTCTAGCGTTCATCGCATTCAATTTATGCAGCACGGTGCAGGATATGGCAGTCGAATTTGAAGAAATGCATTCGGAGTACAAGCAGCTGGTATGTCATAATTCTGAAGTTTTGAATTTTGAGTCGTTATTGTGTCATCGATTTGCACGCAGTCTGAATTTGTTAACATCAGGAAACGGAGTTGGGCACTGAGGTGAAGCCATCGTTTCGGAGAAAGCATGTTAGCAAAATGAGGGAAATCAAGGTGGGAATTAAGAGATTGGATAAGTTGATGAATTCACTTCTGAATATGCAAACCGCGTTTAGAATCATGATCAACGAGGTTCCTACCATCGACGGTGTCGTTTTGGCGCTTGGAGCTAGCCCACTTCGACCTCAGCACATTTACGAGTTGAATTTTTCCCATGCGATTGGGGTTTCCAAGGATGCCGATGATTTTGCTAGGAGTAAAGCGGCTGAGAGTCTTTCGAGAAAGGTTCCTTATTGATATATTTTTATGTTCCTGGTTAAGATGCTATGTGCTTTGTGAGAGGAAGGAGTGTTGGAGGTTATGTTTCGTTTTTTCTTTAACAGGTGATTCGGACATTGATATCGAAGGATGCTGGCTCTGTGACCTATCCCGGTAGTTATTCACTTCTCTAATAGATAAACATTAAGGTCAATTTCGCTCTGTTAGCACTTTTAGGTAAACAAAATAAGAAGATAAAGTGAATTGAACTTCTTTTAACTTATGCATTTTAAGTGCTTCTGAAAAGGTTCGAGAGAACTTCTTTTAGTCGATTTTAACTTGTGGAAAAGTTTTATTTCATTTTTTCTTATTTTCTTCTGCTGTAAGTGTTTATGAAAATATTATCTAAACAAGGCCTAGGAAGATTAAATACTCTAATTGTTCCTGTTAAGATCCATGGTCTTAAAGATGGCCATTCAAAGTTATGGTCTTTCATGGTGTGAAAGAAGCATCAAGCTGGAACCAAATTAGTGTTCAGAGACAATTTGACGGACTAAATTGATGTTCGTTTAAGCATGGGGAGATTTATGTAATCGCATTTTTAGTTTGAATGAATTTTCTTTATGTAATCGCATTTTTAGTTTTTCTTTTAATGCCACTCTTTTGTGTAGGACCTATCAGATTGTTTGTGTTAATTAAGGCCCCTTCTTCTTTCAACCAGCCTATGCATTTTCTGCCTAAACGCGATTTTAGGCATAACAGAAAGGTAAAATATAGTACGACGACATATTAATTTATGGTTGTGTTTTTAAATGTTGTAAATGCGTGATCGTTTCTGACTGCATAGGGTACTGTGTGCTGTATTTGTTAGTGGAGCCTTTCTGATGCTCACAATTTCTTTATTTGGTAAAGAAGATAGCAAGTGCTATTTATATTTGTTGCTTCTTGAATTCAAATATGGGACACATTCTGTTTCATCAGAACCTTGTGAAACTTGTGTTATTTTGCTGCTCGAACTCTTTTCAAGACTACTGATATTTCACCATAAAGATCATCATTGACATTGCATCATAAAAAGAATCATTATCAAATGGAAGTGATTCAATTTAAACTGAAAACCAGATTATCTCATTCCTAATAGTATTTAATCAATTCATATGATTGTTGCTGTTGTACCTACTGAATTCAGTGGTAGACCCAAGAGCCGGGGAGCAGTGGGAGCAATTAATTTAAAAATAAAAATAACAAGTATTATTATCATGTAATATATAAATCTAAACGTTCTTACATTAATATACAATCATTTCACTTGATAAGGGGTGAATATATAAATTTAGAGGATACAAAATATTAAATAACTAATATTTTTTTTTTTGCAATTTTGGACAAAAGAGGTGGTGCAAATGCCCACCTCCTCACACAAGCAGGTCCGCCTGGTCTGATTTCCTATGAAACCGAAACTATTTTTCTTTGCACTATGATAGGCTATAGATGTTTTAGACAGTAATCTAAATCTTCCAGTATTTGTTAGGGGGTGTTTGTCAACTTCCAAATCTAGTCAAGAGGGTGCTAAATAGGACCAATTATATGAACTTTTGTGACAAAGAACCTACTGAAACTCAAATTAAATTGAATTTGGTTCAAAACTAGTTTATGGTTTTAATACAATGTTGTTTCTCTTAAAACTAGAAAACATAAAATAATTTTGATTTCACAGAATTGAGATAATAATTTTCTTTTAAGTTCCCATAACAAAATAAAATTATGTCAGGGAGTCGAGAAAGGTTGACACCAGGAAAATGTTTTTGAGTTAGTCCTTTTGAAAACTCTTATATTCAGTAAGCAGCCCCATTGTACTTACATGGATATATTTTATTTTCTTTTGAAGCTACCAACTCACTGTAGGACTTGTATTTATATTTGTTATAAATATTGTTTACACTAGTAGCACCCTAGTAGGATCACATGCACTATATATGTTTATAAAATGATTTTTTTTGAGAGGGATTATTGCATGAGTTTCTGCTAACAGAACTGCATTTCCACCATAGGTTGTGCCTCTCGGACTACTGTTTAAATGCCGAAAGCAGAATCAGGAAGTGGTCGCTACTGCTTCAGAAGATTTAATCTGGTATCTTTCACAATTTATGAATACGCATGTTGTATGTAACAATAAGTTTTTTGTTTAGATGAGTTTCCTTGATGCTGCTTACCAAATTGCCTGTATTTTTACTAGTCTTAACTTAGGGTTTTTGGTTGGAAGTGGAAAAATCCAGCAACCACCTCTCGTCCATTCCTCATTTGACACATTATAGTTTTAGCAGTCAATTTCTTTCATTGTCTTTTTTTTTTTTCTTTTCTTTTAACATTTAGAGTATAGTCAGGCTTTTTATGTCTAAGCAGATCATTACTGTTTGTCAGGGGACTGTTAATTTTCCTTGCTGTTTGATATTTGTGGCCTCCCTAAATAGCAGTTCATTTACATATACTATTTATATAGTTTCCTCTCTCATGATGCGGTCGCTAGTCTTTTTCCGTCCTCTGCATTCCCCTGTATTTTTCATCCTTCTGTTTGTTACAGGTTTCAATGTCGACATGTGATAAAAGGCCTTGCAATGAACACATTACCAGAAGAATGAAATCCTCCACTTTACAGTAAGATAGGAAAAACATGTAAATATATGATTCCTGCTTGAAGCTAATATTACCATGTTGTACCCTTAATCTTAATGAACACGCTGCTAGCTTGTTAATCTGGATGTCATTATTATACAACATATTGGTCAAAGATACAGATGTTGGTCTGGTAAGAAGTGTTACTCATTTGAGGCTTCTTGGTGCATAAGAAAAGAAAACAACGTCAGGAAAAACAGAAATTGCTTTGTAACTCCACTGACATTTCCCCAATAATATGGAAGTTGTGATCAATGCTACATTGTTTTGTTAAGATTTAGCTCGAGCGTTATCATTTAGAACAGGCAGCGCAGGGGTGCATCCATCGGTAACTGGTAACGAGTGATTTTTAAGCCAACGGTAACTGATAATGGGTTGGACTGTCTGCACCACCCTCAAGGGTTTGAAGGTAAAATTTAATTATTTGATTTGGTAAGATTAGGACATCTGCACTTGAGAGAAGATGTGTTGAGTTTAGTGTGACACTTTAATATTGGTAATTTGAGATTCACATTATGTCATAGTCACTGGTTAGTGGTGTGACTTTTCAGTTCTGTTGGTGTTATAACATGTGGCATAAGTTTAAACCAGCGACACATAAGGGCCAAGGATGCGGAGTTTATAGACGTGAGATCAAATCTATTATTTATTTTCTCCTGTTCTTTTTCGTTTTGGTTTCCTAATGGGTTTTGAAATTCTCATCGAAAGGAGTTCCTTCCTACAACTTCAACTAGAATGGAGGATTAGGAGTGAGATTTTCACAATTTAGTTTTGGTAGCTAAAATGCTAGCACATCAGTTTTTTTTTTCTCTTTCAATTCTAAGTTTGACGCCATTTTAGTTTTTAGATATTATGTTAGGAATTTGGACTTACTGTAGAGTGTTTTTTTTTTTTTTGCTTACAAACTTTATGGATGTTGCATTACATCCGTTCTGTTTATGAATGCGTGTTTTTATAAGCATGTTAAAATTATTAAGAAAGAGATTAAGTAAAATTGAAGATTATATATATTGAATTATGTTTATTTTTCCAAAATTATATAAGAACTCACGATGATATCAATATTCAATACAACAAACATGGCACATATAATGAATGTCCATGGTAATTTTCCTTACAAAATCATTATCCCAGTCTTCAAAGTATACTACATGCAGAGGGTAATTAAGGAGGACAATGATGGCTATAGCAGAATCCCCCACCCCCATGCAAGTCCATGATATTTTACATGATCAATTCACGTACTCAGTTAACCAAATATATAATGAATTAAATTTGTACACAAACTTATTGAGTTGACACATACTCACCCCATTAAAGTCCAAATGCATGGTTAAAAATGATCATTGGAAGGCAGTGTGTATGGGTCATGGTGGGGTATATGACGGGGTATAATTTGGTTTAGGGCATTCTTTACATCCACAATAGTCTTTTTCCCCTTACCATTTTCCTTGACTCTGGCCCTCATCTCTGCCACAAACACTCCATCATCCCTAACCCATGATTGCACCATCATAACTTCCACCCCAAACTCCCTCAACATTGTCATCACATCCAGCAACAACCCTTCCCTATGCACACACTCCAACTCCAACAGTGCATCGTTCTCTATGATCGAAACCTCAACCTCCCCCATCCTCCTCTTCCCCGGGTGCCGCTCACGTGCCTCCAGCCTCTCAATCTTCTCCCTTAGCTGTTTTATGTATTCGATGGTGTCTCCCAGAATGGATGCCTTGTCCATTCTTGTTACAAACGGTACCATTGAACGCAAAGTCAGAAACCTCTCATTCAACTTCTCTCTCCGACGGCGCTCCGCCATCACATGGCTGGTCTCGTATGACGGCGCCCCCTTGGCCTTTAGCCGGTTGGCGTGCAGGTAAGGAACACTGAAGAGGATGTACTTGAGGAGCCACTGAGAGGTGACGTCTGCCACCGTCATGTGAAAGTGACCGTGGTACTCGTCGGTGCCGGAGTTCCATTTGTTGAAAGCTGATTGGAAGGAATCAGTGAGGTGGTTGACGGAGGGTGAGTCCGGCCACCACCCAGAGTTCTTTTGGAGGATGCTGGACACTGTCTGAGAGTAGTGAGTGTCTGTGTCGCCTTGTGCTATGTTTTCTGTCGGAGGATGTTCTGCAAAACAAAAAACAAAACGTTATAAATATCACTTAGAAAATATAAAATTTAAAATAGTTATTAATTATATGATAATTTATGATTAAATGATAGTGTAAAAACAATTATATTGTACAACACATTTAAATTTTATTTTATAAGCTAAGAATATATTATCAAAGAAATAGATTTAGTTTTTTTTAAATAAAATGATGCGTACAGTAAAAAGTTCAGACAACGCTCGCAAAGGTAGGGGGTGAATTTATATAGCCCTTCAAAGTATAATTGAGAAGTGAGTTTAATTGAACTATGCAACTGAAAAAATGTTAGTAATTGATGCTTTAGTATCTCTATCGACCTTAATGCTTAAGATGTCTCCATATCTAATGGTTAAGAATGTGAAATAATTCCTCTCAATTGCTTTTGTTAAGAATAACATATCTTTTTCCAAGGAAGATATTCAAGATTTTTTAAAACTTTCTTAAGATTAGTTGCAATTATTTATTAGATGAGAATGAAAATTTTTATTAGAAGAGAGGAAATAAGGTTTCAAAGAAGAGTTAGTTCTATGATTCAAATTTTACACACACAAGCAATCAATTTACCATGTATTCTCTATTTGTAATACTTTATATACACGAGGGACATTTAAACTATAGATTTATTTCATATTCTTGTTGCAAGATATTCTGATTAATCTTTAAAATATTTTTTTATAAGAATAAGTCTGCAGAGGCTTATCTAAAAAAGATACTTTAAATTTTTTTCTTTGAGATATTTTTTGGAGAAATAATTGAATTTTTGTTGGTTAGGGTTTCTTTTATATTTGTATTTATTTATTATTTGCTGATTTAAAAAAAAATATAAATTTTGACATCATTGTCAAATACCTCTTTCTCTTATATGTATACATATACTTACTCAATACGCCTACTAACTAATCAACCTGTCACTTGACTTGACTACTAGACAATATGAAAAAAAAAATTCTACATTTATGCCTATTCAATTTAGTTTTATTACGAGACTATTAGACTAAAAAAAATGGAAATTGACTAATGCTCACTATTAAATTTAATGTAAATAAAAGGAACATATAAATAACGTTAGAAAATATTTTTTCTATGAGAAGCCAGTATTTTTATTAGTATTAAGGATAAGACTACTTTGGAAGCAAAAGACAATGATCAGATTCCAAATTACTAAAACAAATTTTTTTATTTAAATTAAATACAAAATTTCATTTTGGTTTTATAACTTATATAAATCCATCGATGTAATATAAAAAAACTTCCTACATCTATTAAAATATAACTAGTGTAATAAGAGGATTTTTAATAAAACTCATTCAAAGTCAAAGGCAAATATTAAAGATCAAATACCAAATGAGCAACACGTTCAAACTCGTTATTCTTATCTAAAAATCAAGCATATTAAATGCCTAAAAAGCTAGCAAACCTTTGACAAAAACAGCCCCCTTATCATAAAACCCTTTATTATTGATGAAAAAGGATTATATTGACTTAAAAACAATGAAGATTGCACACTAGATTAAATGAATGAGATGTAGGAAAAAATATTTAGGGTAACATGTGGGATCCATCTTCCATTACTTCTTCTAATGGCTCTTACTATTACATTTATTTTCTTGATGTCTACACTAAATACACATGATTTTATCTCTTACATCATAAATTTCAGGCTAGTACAGTTTTTAAATTCTTTAAAATCTTGGCTAAAAACCAAAATGGTTTTACTCTAAAAAATATCCAAACTGACAATGTCAAAGAACTTTTGTGTTTAAAGTCATATCTTGCTGAACATGGTATCCACTATCGTTTGATTTGTCCCTATACCCATGAGCAGAACGGATCTATTGAACGCAAACATCGTCACATAACAAATGTTGGATTAACTCTTCTTGCTCACGCCAATCTCCCTATAAAATCTGGGGTAAGGCCTTCACCACCGCTGTGAACATTATCAACGTTTTACCATCATCTGTTATTAATTTTGATACTCCTTATCATTTGCTTTTTAACACACAACCTGATTACAATTTTTATAAAACTTTTGGTTGTGCATATTACCCTCTCATAAATAAATTGAATTTTTGTTCTTCTCAGTGTTTATTTCTTGGTTATAATCCACAATATAAAGGTTATATTTGTGAATCTCCATCTGGTAAGAGATACATTACACGCCATGTTCTTTTTAATGAATATGTATTTCCTTACTCATCTTGTTTTATTTCATCTGATACAACTCAATCTCCTGCTATGCAAGATACATTCTCTACTCATCATTTAACTGTCATCAACTCTACTATTTCTGCATCACCCTCCACCCCTTCCTCGCATCATCCTTCCTCTTCCTTTTGCATCACCATCACCCTCGATTCTATCTCCTCCTACTATCAACTCATCACCTCACCATACATCTTCTATTCTTTAGAATGCTCACCCAATGATCATCAGAGGTAAATCTGGTATTTTAAACCTCAAGTGTTTAATACTGAGTTTAACATTGTTCCTTCAACGTTCAAAGAGGCTCTTCAAAATAATAATTGGGTTGTCGCAATGCAGGAAGACTATGATTCCTTATGTGCCAATCATACTTGGACTCCCACCTCACCACCATCTGATATCAAGTCCATTGGTTGTAAGTGGGTGTTCAAAAATAAGTGCAACGTTGATGGTTCTTTCCAACATCACAAAGCTAGGCTTGTCGCCAAAGGATTTCATCAACATGCCAACATTGATTACTCAGAAACTTTTAGCTCTGTGATCAAGCCAACAACCATACGTATTGTTTTAACCATTGCTTTGTCCAACAAATGGCCTATTCACCAAATTGACATCAACAGAAACTTATTCATCTTTATTTATCAAAATTGACACACATATTACATTATTTGTTCTAATTTATGTTGATGATATTCTCATAACTGGAAGTTCTCGTAGTGTTATACAATCACTAATTATTTCACTACAACAACACTTTGGACTCAAAGATCTCGGTAGGCTCCATTACTTCCTTGGCATTGAAGCTTCGTGGACTCCCAATGGTTCTCGTCATCTTTCTCAAAAAAAGTACATCAAGGATTTGCTACAAAAGTCAGGAATGTTGTCATCCAAACCACAAGCAACGCCAATGATATCTTCCATTCGTCTCACACGGGATGGAACCACAACCGTTGATGATCCTTCTCTATACAGATCCATTGTTGGCTCACTTTAATACATTCTCATCACTTGTATTGAATAATCATATAGTGCCAACAAAGTCTGTCAGTTTCTTCATCATCCTCAACTTCACCACTGGAAAGTTGTCAACCACATATTACGATATCTTGCTAGCCCTACATCACATGGTCTATTACTTCAACCTTCTCTATGCTTCAACATCACTTCCTTTGCCGATGCTGACCGGGGATCTGACCTAGATGATTAAAAATCCACTTCTGGATACACTGTTTATTTGGGACTCAATTCAATAGCTTAGGCTTCAAACAAACAAAAGATTGTCTCTCGTAGCACTACATAAGTCGAGTATCGCAATATTGCTGCTTCTTTAACTGAGAATAAATGGGTTCGTAATCTTCTTCATGAATTATGCCTATCTTATCCTACACCGAAAATTTACAGTGATAACCTTGGTGTCGTTTTGCTTGTTGCTAACCCTATCATGCACTAAAAATAAAAACATTTTGATCTCAATCTTCACTTTGTTCGTGAATCTATTCAACAACAAGATCTGCAACTCTTACATATTCCTGGTCATCACTAAATCGCAGATCTTCTCACCAAGCCTCTCACTGGAACTTCTTTTCATAAGCTCATGGATAGACTAATGATTATGCCTAACCCCATCATTAGTTTATGGGGGGCTATTCGTTTTTTTTTATCAGCAAAAAATAAATATAATAAAGGAGGTACTTCAGGGGTACCTCAACCCGTATACAAAAACCCACAGAACTAATACTACAGCCGACTCATATAACATAACCATGAGGCCAACTCCAACACCTACACCTACACAGCAATCTCAGACCCAACTATACCAATGGAACAAAGATAGCGTCTACACATTCTCATTCTTCGGTGCCTATTCAAAACTAAGTGCACACTAAGTGATTGTGGGCACATAGCATTATATACACCAATAAGCATTCAGACATAATGATTCAGAGACCACGTGCATTTTCCTAGATGTTCCAACACAACATCAGCTTATATAGGCATAGAGAATGCCACATGTCGATCTGCAAACCGCTTCATGCCTTCATTTCCCCCTCCACCGAATTCTTTACTCACACTAACCGAACAAGCTTATCCAAGTTCCACTCTTCACTGCTCTGCTTACCTTGCGGGCTGACTCTCTAAAGCTGCATATTATGTTGCTATCCAAGAAGTAACGCAGCTGCCTTAGTATATATTAGCATGTACTCCCCCTGCTCCTTCATTCACCAGTTCTAACCCCAATTAATATGCCCCTTAAACTTTCTAGCAGCTCCTCCACCTGTGCTAACTTCCTTTTAGTTACCCTGCTATGCACACCCATCCAACACCACCTCTTATTTAGCCATATTAACAGCTCAATTCTAGCACAGGGTCTCCCTTCCACATTCTAGTTTGCTAATAAGCAATGTCTAGACATTGTTCATCTTCCCTGGACCAGCAACGACCTTAGACGTCTACACCTTACATGTCCACCTACAGAATTCATTTGACCACGTTCCACTCCTTACTTCATTTACATACCTAACACCAAACTCCCTATACCCTTACTAGCCTTCCTAGCCAGCCAATTCCTAAAATTCTGCTTCCAATATGCCTTATGTAGCAGTTTCAACAACAACCTCAAAAAAAGAACTTCTGACAGATGCTACTTCCCCCAGCTCTACTCCCTCCACTAGACATATCTCCCCTTTTTATGTGGCCTGCATAGCCCACACTTTTCAACATATGCTTACACTGCATACCCCAAGTAGTCTACCTCCCAATAGTTAGCAACAACTTTTAATATAGATGATAGGATTTAGATGCCAATCAGAGAAAGCATAATTGAAGGGACCAGCCCTATGCTTCAGCCACAACCATGATCTCAATTGAACCACTAAGAAAATTTCTTCTGCATCCGCAATCTTTTGTTTAAAAATGATTGAGTTTCTTTGCTCCCATATACACCTTATAACTACCGCCCATATACCTCTCCAAACCTGATTTTGCTTGGTAGTCATAAAGGATAAGTGAAAACTCTCAAAGTGGTGCTTCAAGTCCTTATGTTGGACAAAGAGAATTCCTATCCACTTAAGGCACTGGGACCATACTCGTTGGATAAGGGGACATTCTACAAACATGTGTTGAGTTGACTCATCAGAAGCCTGACAAAACACACAAGTCAGAGAACTCACTTGCACCCCTCTTCTAGCAAGATTAGATCTTGTCGGCAGTCTGTCCCATAGTCCCCTCCATGCACTTGGGGGGCTATTAGTTTAGTAGTGATGTTAGTATTGTTATTATGTTTTCACTCTCTCTTTCATGTATATGTTCTCTACCCATTTTATCACGTAATATAAGTTTTATTTCCACAATATTCATTTGCTTTCTCTCTCATTCCAGTCAAATCTTAGGGAGTATTGTGAGAGTCAAAGGTTGTTGCATGGATGCAATTAATTAGAGTAAAAAAAATATATTTTGAAAATGTAAGATGCATTATGAGGATTGTTAGGTAAAAAAATTCTCGATTCAAAATATAATTTGTTTTGTATTGATTCAAAATATAATATTATATATATATATATTTATATATATAAAAGAAAATCTTAAAATAAAAATTAATTTTAGAGAAAAAAAAATAATTAGTTGCTATAATGACTAAATTAGAAACCATTTTAGAGACAAACAAATTTTGAGTTTCTAAATTAGTTTCTATTATTGTTAAACACTACCAATTATTTAGATTCTAAATTTCGTAACAAAAACTCTAATTTAGTCATTATAATAACTAATTATTTTTTTTATATAAAATTGGTTTTTTTAATGTTTTTTTTTGTGATATATATATGAATTAGAATTGATATAAAAAGATGTTATAACACGTTATTTTTTTTTATCAATTATTACAATTGGTCTGCAAGTTGTGTTGACTGTTAGACCAAAGTAGTAGTAGGTGGGGAAAGAATGGCCTTTGGAAAGTTTAAACTCAGAAGAAAAAAAAGGACAATTGACATGAAAGGATCGCAGGTAGTTGAGATGACGAGAGGAGTGGAAAATGATACTTACAACGAATACTAGAGTGGGGAAGAGATCATTCACTAAGAAAATTGCAGCACGACTTAGGCTCTTGGTTGTAGACATGAAGAGATATATATATATATATATATATATATATATATATATATATATATATATATATATATATATATAAAATATAATATAATATAAAGTGTCAGTATACTATATATATTGAATGAATTAATTACTGTCTCACATCATTCATTAGTGGGATCCTTTGAATGTCTCAAAATATTTATAACTAAAAAAGAGAGGAAATGTTATACTTTTTTCAATAATATATAGATTTATTGAAATTTCATCTAAACGCCTATATAAATTAATAACCAATTTTTAATTATTTAAATAATAGTCTTTTCTAACAAAATATAATTTATCTAACTAATGATCTTAAAAATTGCAAATTATCCTAATACGTTAATAAGAATATACCAAAATACATATACAAGTGAAATGAAGAGAGAAATAAAAGAAAGTGATAATGATGAAAAATGAAATGTTAGAATATTATACATAAAATATAATATAATTACCTGGAGGTTGTGGTGGTAGTTGAAGATGAAGAAGTTCCAAGCCTGCAGAACACAGTGCCATGGATTCCTCTGTGGGGAAGGAATCCAAGTGGTGGGAGCCATCTCCGGGTGACACGACCCTAAACTCCTGCAACGTGTCGAGCTCCATTAGTTCGGTGGGTATGAAAGTGTTATGAACTACTAATCCTGCTTCAGAGTTGAACTTGGGTTCTTCTTCTCCTTTATGAACCACGTTGATGTGTTTTTGGTTGGGTGAGACAGTAGTGGCAGTGACAAGAACAGGGTATGAAGAAGAAGTGGGATTGGATGTGGAATGCTCTGACACTGCAGGCTTTGCCGTTGGAGGCTGCTCATCTATGAAGAAACTCTTTATGTGTTGGATGAAATTTATGTCTTCTTCCATCTAATTGGTTAGTTAAGAAACATGCATGCATTAAATTTAGGTCATCTTTTGTTGAATAAACACAATCTTTGTTTCTTGATTAATTACCTTCTCAGTTGTGCCCAACTCAACCACGCCCTCCAACACAGGAATGCACACCACTGTCTGCACTTTGCATGCCACAAACTTTAACATATAACCAAAATGTCTTACTATGTTTGAAGTACTGTTACAAAATTATTCAATTTTGAATTTTCTTCCTAATTATAATTCAAGATTTTCATTTGATAATGCATGCATGCATGCATGCGCGCTTTTTAGTCGGGTTGACGTCATCGCTGAAGACGTACGTACAGATATTGTTTTTAATTATACTTGATAAATAATATTAGTTTATTAAGAATAACTATATATTTTTATTAGAAAAAGCATCTCGGGTTCAATCTATTACGTTTTTCAAGTAGTGTTTTATGCATTTCATTTTCTTTTTCATTCTTTATGCATTCCACCGTACAATTATATTTCTTTATTTTGTCATTTTTCCAATTAGGTTGAAAGTTTGTATTTCATTGTTTATTTTTTTTATCATTAAGTAATTTGGAGCATTTAAGGACTAACTCTATTACAAGAAAAACTATATGTTGTAATCCAAAAAACCTGAGACCAATTTAGTTTTTCAGTCAAAAAACCTGTATCCTTAAGCTTTGTAGACCGATTGCTTAATATTAAACAAAACTGATTAGTATAATATAACCAGTATCTTTCTATCTCTAAAATTTTAGGGGGAAAATTTAAATAAAAAACTTCAATAATTTGTTTAATTAATTTAAAAAAAATTATTTTAAAATGTTGTTTGATTTGCTCTATTAATATGTGAGGATATTAGGTTATTTCATGTCAAAATTTATATTTGTCAAATTAATTGCTTAATAGAGTTTATTTTGTGTAGTTTAATTAAATTATATGTAGAATATATTTATCATAAATACCACAATAAATAGTTTTCAAGAAACAAAAGTCTTGTTATTATTCTGGCCCTATTGTATTATTAGGGTTCTGGGAACTTTATATGGCAGACTCTGTACGTTGAATCATAGTATTTTTCATGTAATTGATAACCTCTTTTCTTTTACTTTACCGAATTCCAGTTTAATAAAAAAGCCTTTTTAAGAAACAAAAAATATATTTAACGATGTCTACCAGAAATGGAAAAGCCATTGGGAAAATTTTCACCTGAATATGAGCACTCTGGGCGTGGAAGATTTTGCCATGGGTGAAAAAGGAGAGAGAAGAAGAAAGTTAGTAAGTGAAGGTTCTTATATGCATGGAAAATATTACATAACGATATATGGTACAGAAAACATTGGCGTGAACTAGAAAAAAAAAAAGCTTTAATGCAGAGTTTGAAGTAATGAAAAATGAATAATTTATTTAGAAAAAAAGGACATATTGCTTTTTCCTTCTTCTCTTCTGAGTACATGTTTGCAGTGGCTGGGAATTGTGCCGAAAAGTGATGGATAAAATGATAATTGGTAAGTACCTTGGCAAGAATAGCTCTGGAAAATGTTCTGCTTTCTACTTCGTTTGCACCAGTGAGCCATAAATGCTGCCTCCTGGCATATGCTGTTCCGGGCAACCTTATATATAGTACATCATCATCAATCAGTTCTTTCTCAAACTAATGCTTTTTTAAACAAAACCAGGACCATAATCCTTCCAACAAATTTTTAAAAATAAAATAAGGTAGGTATTTAATGTAATAGTCGATAAAATATCACAGTAATAAAACATGAAATAGAAACTAATTTTTAGAGACCAAAATAATTAATTGCAATAGTAACTAAATTAGAAACTATTTTAGAAATTAAAAAAAAAAATTAGTTTCTAAATTAGTTTCTATTATTGTTAAATAGTTTCTAAATTGATATCTAATTAGCAATCAAGGTTTTAAAAACCAAATTTAAAAACTAAATAATTGGTAGTTAAACCTTGTTGCTAATTAGATACCAATTTAGAAACTATTTAATAATAATAGAAACTAATTTTTTATTTAATTTTTAAAATGGTCTCTAATTTAATTACTATTGCAACTAATTATTTTGGTTTCCAAAAATTGGTTTCTATTTCATGATTTTCTTGTAGTAAATGTTGCATCATTTTTCAGACAACAATTTTATGTGTATTGATTAATTTAGTTTTGAAGTTAAAACTCATTTCCATTTTAATCAATCACCAAGTTTAATCTAAAGATAAACAGTATTTGGGTGAAACTGAAAAAAGTTATGCATACATTTATCACCTAAAACTGTTTTAATTATCAACCAAATCTTGGAGATCTAATATATTCTTTCCCAAATGAAAAGGGTATGCAGTGTGAAAACTATTAAGGTAAAGATGAGAGGAAGGGGAAATTGCAATTGAAATCGAAAGAACTAATGAATTGACGCCCCAGATAAAGTTTAAAAAGTGAAAATGCAATGATTCTTAGATTTTAGACTCTGGATTAAGTGTACATACTTGATGCAACTTGATACTTTTTCAGTCTTATTCAATAGTTATACACAAATCTACTTTACCAAATAATAACATGTTCCTTTGGAGTTGTCCAAGTAATCCTCATCTTTCATACAAATGTTATATTCCATACCCCAACTTAGTTTCTATCTTATTCTCATAAGCTATTCATCTTGTTCGAATCCTGCTCATCACGGGAAGTCCAAAATGTTGATATTGACTTTCAATTTATGAGAAAATTAATCAGTCCAATCCTCTAAACTAAAACTGGTTTATGTTAAACTCATCAGTTCATCAGATTGTTGAGTTGTTAACTAAGTCATTCACTGGTGCTCATTTTCAAGCAACAAATCTTTGAAAACTAATAATTACTTAGTTAGTCATGTGTTTTCTATTCTAAATAAGTTTAGTCATTTTTCACTCTTTATATCTTACATGTGCAAATTATCATTAATGATATATTATTCTTTTCCAATCTCCCTTCTAATATCCCTTTTCTCTTAACAATGTCGAGCTCAGTAAGTTACATAGCATTCGCACCAAACATTGGAGAATGCAAGAAGGGTTCAGTGGTTGACCACAGTGCACATAGTGACAGTTGATAATTATTTCTAAGAAAAACTAATATAATAGAAATTATATATAAATTAAATTTTGTTCAATTTTCTTTTATATATATTTTCTTAAGGATCCGTAAACTTATCCTAGAAGATACAGAAGATATATCAAATGTTGCAGGGTGGTATAGCTGGAAACCAAAACCTATGGATTCTTTAGTTTTTTTGGACTTCCTTTTTTGTTTTTCTGTTGGAATTATCTTTACAGGGACGAGTGTAATTACGTTTTCATAGGTCATTATTGGTTTCTGAAGATTAACTAGCAAACATAACTTCTACATTTGTAACATCTCTGTTCCACGTTTATTTATTGATTTTACTCTTTTGCTAATAAAAAAAACTTATCCTAGAAAAAAAACAAAGACCAGAAGGACAGACATTGGGGAGAGGGAGAAAAGCAACATCATTTGAGCCTTGGTTATGAAGTGGCATGAGAGGGACCGATAACTTTTTTCCTTTTTCGGTTATAACTCTTGTCTCTTGCTACAAAGCATGGTAATTCGTTCAAAAGGTAAAAGTTGGGGGAAGCCATGAAAAGGACGCGTGGTTATCGAACACTGTGTATGACAATCATGCATGCGAGGAGCAATTGCATGTGCTTAAAATATAGTTCCAAGTGTTATATATATATATATATAGATATCGTTTTGCAAGTTATCATGCCGCAAAGTAGTTCCAAGTTTATACAAAATTTAAACATAGTAAGTAAAAAAAATGATGATTGTTTTGAAATGATGTTATCAGAATTGGTTGAATATTAAAGTTTTGCAGCTGCTATACCAACAATTCTTCTCCTATATCTGTTTCACTGAAAGGAACCATATCTTTTCTAAGGGAAGTGCTAGAGCCTCGAGCTGTGTTATTGACCATTGCTTTATTTTCTTCCAAAGATTGAACGTATAAATTGTAGCAATTCCCTTTTTCAACTGGCTTTAACGAAAGCTAGGGCTAAACAACACTCTGGTCTGCCTTTATAATTCACCAAGGGTAACTTTATTTTCTGTGGAAAAGAAAATAAAGCGACAAGAAAGAAAAATTTTGTATTTTGAATGCTTCAAATCATCATTGCAATTTTCTTTTGTTTTAGCTTTAACTAAAGTTGAGCCTCCACCGACTTATAAGAATGGATACCGAGATATATTTTTGTGAGTAAATCCCTAGGTTAATTAGTTTCAAAGAATATGAACATTGCTGATCCTTTAGTTCCTCAATTTTTTAATCTTACTTTTCATTACCATTTTTTGCACAAAACGCATTAGATTAGAATATATTTTATAAAATGTTCGAGAAATGAAAGGTTTTAAAAATATTTAAGACTAAAATGTCTGAGGATATATATTGACTCCTTAAAATAAATCCAACAAAAATCATTTCACTATAAAATTGAGCATTTATTTCACTAGAAAAATTATAAAACAGTTTTCAACGGTAAAATTTGATATGGTGAAAAGAAAGTAGATTGAAAAATCATCTCATTCCCAAAAGTAGAATCTCAAATCTCTAACAATCACAACCTTTTTGGACTTTATTTCTAGCATCGTATGATCAAGTGGGAAGAGAGAGAGAGAATGTTTGATCCCAAAAGTGAAACCTAACTAATAGCTAGTTTGTTTGATTTGTTTATACAAAAATTATACTTTGACATTTGTTTTACAGCCTATTCTAATTAACTACATAATAATATATATGAAAATATAAACATATATGTTTAAAACATTAATATATGAAATTGTCAATTGGTTGTATTTTTTTAAAGGAGTAAATATATATCATCTCTGTTTGTTTGTACTGCACTTAGATCTAGCAACCATGAATCACTCTCTTAAAAAGAACACAAAAATGAAAGATGAAGAACGCATTTGATAGAATGAATGATGTATGAAGTTAAAGATGAGAAAAAGTTGAAGGGTTGATAAAGAAGAGAAAGAGAAAGAGAAGTGGAGTTACCCGTCACCAGGAAGAAAGGAGAAAGATACACACAACAAATAGAACCATTCTGATTCCGTTAGATCTTCAGGAGACAAAGCAGCACATGGTCTTCGAGTTTGAGCGTTTGCTTCTCCAGCAGACAACGATTCATATAACTCTCGAAGTTGCTCGCTTCTTTGCAGAGAAGCTTCTTCAGTGCTCACTTCCATTGCTTGAACTGTCTTCCTAGTCTTAATTGCTCCGTTGTAGTACCCATCACCCCACGTCAAAATCCTATCAAAATCGTGTTATATTTCAATAATCAGTTTGGCTATTGATCATGAAAAACATTGTTTTCTTCAGATGATTGGATCTGCTTTGTGTGAAAATCAATCTTGTGGCAAGAAAAGGGATGTAAACACTTATTCAAATGCAGATCAAAACTTAAATCAGAAAAGGGTCAGTGTAAGTATGATTTGAAGAAGCCTAAAATGGAGAAGGTTGGTAGGTAAGGTACCCTTGTTGAGGACAAAGTTGCCAGAAGAGGCTGTAAGTCCACTGAACTGATTGCACTGCAGCCCTTAACATGCTTTGAAGCCTGCTATTTGGCGGTGCAGCCATTGTTCCTTCCCAGCAGCTACCACTCCCTCGATTGATTCTTTATCTTCCTACCAAATGTGAGAAAATTTTGCTACGGGGTTTCCAAAATAAGGGAACAGGCGATTATGGATCATTGGACTTTGTCGTTATTCATGACTTCAAAATCGAACATATTTACATCAGCAACAACAACATACGACAAGGTTAAAACAATGGTAATTACACTTTCGTATTCTTTTGTGTGCATAAGAAGAAGAAAGGGTTTTAGAAAAGTATGACTTTGAGGTGAGAATATATAATATAAAGAGTAAATTGACGGTGTTTTTTTTTTACGTTATAAAGTAAATTACAAATGTAAAGTCATACATGCACATTTTTCAACAGTGCCAAAAACAACTTTTCTTTTTCCCTTCCAACAATTTTTCAAAGAATTTTAACGTTAGTCATGTCCCTATAATAGGTCTCACGTACAAAGAGACTGGGATATTTTTCATATATATATATATATATATAACTTTTCAATTATAGATTAATATATTAAAAATCTAATCATTAAAAATGTAAACAATGTAATTACTATTTGCGGATAAAAAAATGTAATTACTATTTTTCTTTATAATGAATTAGCTTTTATTTACGGAGAGCGGTCAAATATTTTTTTCAATCATTGAAATCTATGCGTTAGTAAAAAAATTTTATTGTAAAAGTTAATTACTATCAACCAAATATATATGAATGTCTGGAGTTAGTTATCGTTCATCTCAAACACATAATAATGAGATTAAATATTTCTAGAACAGCTAATCACCAAGTTCTCCCAATTACTGAGAACTTAACGAATTCTTTAATGTAAAGGAGAAAAGAAAGATGAGGTGCTTTAATTAATGAAAAATGGAACATAAAATATATAAACATTAAAGAGAAAACAAAGTTGGAGAAAAGTATTTCAATTTCATTATTTTCTCATTTTTTTAATTAAATATTTTTTTTTTCATTAAAATGTCTCTATTTCTCTTCTTTTTTTTATGTATGTATAGACGTAACGAAAATACTTTTCTGCATTAATAATTCTCATGCAATAAAATATTTATTTGGAAATTTCTTAAATTAAGAAGTAAATTTGAAGAGAAATTTGAGAATGAATATGTGGCGAATAAGTTAGTTCTAACGAGGTAAATGGGTAAATGAGGGATGGAATATATATATTATAAAGTGGAAGGCTTCATAGCTTTCTGGTCAATGTTGACTGGTTGCTCTACCAGACAGTTTTGATGTATGTTTGAGGGATGATGTAAGCAATTCTTCTAGATAAACCTAGGGCTCCTTGTGCTTATCATTTTAAAAAGTTTACTTATTTCTATAAATTTGATTTGTTAGGTGCGAAAAGTATTTTACTCTTCACAAGCAGTAAAAATTATGATCAGAATATATAATCAAAGATAATAATGTTTAAGTTATTTAGGCATAAACTATTTCCTGAAGAAAGTATTTGACAGGTTTGTTTAATGATGATATAGTAATAATATAATATATCAATTTTATAATATTATTAATTAGAAGTGTAAAAGAAGCTTATATTTATGTAAGATGTACATATATTATATTCAATTATTAATTAATAAATGAAAATAAAAGTAATCTTTTTATTAGCGAAAAGAATATATTGAATGAGAGTATTTGCGAGCCTTTTACTACATAATATTATGCAAATGTAGATTTAATCCCTTTGAGACTTTATCATTTGGATTCGGATGACAAAGCAGACCAGACTAGCCTGTTCCGTATTGATCCGTCTCGCATCTGACTCGTCTTGCAAAGTGAATGTGGACTAGATTTTACGTTCCGTCCTGCATAAAGGCTGGTTTGCAGGTTTGCGGGCCAACCCGCATTCATTTTATTTTATTTTTAGAAACTGAATGATTTTTTTTTTACTTTTTACTCTTGAAAAATTGTTAAATCGAACCTATATATTTGTTACTATCAAACATGAAATTTTTTTTCTTCCATTTCAAACATATTCAAACATCAATAATTTAATTAAGATAAAAATCAAATATCAATATTCTTCCTCTTCCAAAACATTAAAAATAACTAATTCAAAAACATTAAACATAAACATTATTGATATTCTTCCATTTCAATAACATTGGATGCAACCTTAGAAGAACTTTCATCCAATTTTTCATAATTATAATCTTCCCCGTCATCTGCATACATTAAAACAATCACAATGAATTAATTAATTTTTCATAAAAATATTATAATAAAAATAAGATCAATTAAAATAATTGAATTACCCTCAGAAAATTCATGCTTCCAACTAGAAGTACAAATGATTGCTTCCACGTTTTCAGGCAAAAGTCGATTCATATACTTATTAAGAATTCGAGAACCAATGCTAAATGCAAATTCTGATGCAACTGTGGTTATTAAAGCAAGATTAGAAAAGCGTTGACTATCACTTTTCCACCAATCTAACACATCCATTTGCTATAAAAAGTTAAAATCCAAAGTTGGTTCATCCAAATAAGTGTCAAGTTGTGACCTTCCAACTTTATATATTAGTTACTTGAAGCTTGCGCATTTTTAATTCCTATTATGATGTAATAAGTTAGTATATTGGACTGCTGCAAAAAGAATTAAAAATTAATTAAAGTGCATTAATAAGTATTATTAAAGTAAGTAACTTACATAAAAAAAGACTTGGTTTAGATATAGATGATGAGAATGAAGATTGTCCTTGCTTATGCTTCTCAACATTTGATGATGTTGTCAAACTTTAGACAGAATATTCAACAAAAAGTTTGTATAATTTTTCCTTGATCTTTTCCAATTTTAGTTCCCAAGTAAGTGAATTAATTTTTTCAAAGCAAAATCTCAATGTTTCTAACTTCATCCTTGGGTCTAAAATTGCACCAAATGCAAATACAACGCTATATCATCCCAATATTTCTGAAACTTTACTATCATCAATTTAACCATGTTCTTAATTAGTACATCTTCATCCTTCACATTTCCATCAACAAACACTGAATTTTTCAAAACTTGTAAAAAATACAAGTTGGAAGTAGGATAACTTGTAGCATAAATCAAGTTAGTGATATCATAAAAGGGTAACAAGAACTTGAAATTTTTTCCAACTCTTTCCCACTCTTCATCTGTAGGGCAATATTTATAAGATTCATCAACCAAATCAAGCTTCTAAAAACACGTTGAAATTTGAGAGCACTTTTAATCATCAAATAAGTAAAGTTCCATCTTGTAGGGACATCAAGACACAACCCAAATGATGCATCAATATCGTTAAACCTTTCAAGGCATTATTTAAATTTCACTATTCTACTTTCCGAACCCCTCACATATTTGATGCTATTTCTAATTTGGTCCAAAACATGAAAGAATTCATCACCACTATCAAACCATTTTGTAAAAGAAGTTGAATTTTTAAAGTATTTTGGAGAACATCATTAGTAGAAGCATTATCCAAAGTCATAGAAAACACATTTTTTCTAGTCCCCAATCTTGTAAAAAATTATTAATTCATTAATGATATGAAACCCTCAGTATTGATAGATGTCCACAAATCAGAAGTTAAACATATCTTACTAAGAATGGAAGCAAGCAATTCCTTAAGCATTATTTTTTCTTTCATATACATTCTCCCAATATCAGCCTTAACAATGTTTCTAGAAATCATAATTGCATCAGGACACAAGTAGTTTATCCAAGTCCTAAGTTCGAAATACTCAACAAATTTGTAAGGCAAACTGTGCCTAATAATTAGACCAGAAAACAATTCCCGATGTACAACTTTATCTTTTTTTTTTTGCCTTCAACTTTCCCTGCATATTCAAAATCATTTGACCCACATCTTTAGTTTTTCTTTTAACACATTTCATAACATGACGATTTAATTGAGAAGTCTCATATTTTGTTCCACTAGTTACATATATTTTGTTGCAACTATTGCACTTTGCCCTTTCTTTTCCATCTTTTCCCTCCTCAATCTTAGTAAAATACCTCAAACAATTAGATGTGCTAGTCTTATCCCTTTTCTTTTTTCCAGGTTCAACAGTTTCAGATTGTTTCTCAATATTATCATCTTCCTCCATTTAAAACTCACAAAGAGGCATGCTACATTCCTCATCCATTACAATCCAATTTGCAAATTGAGATTCTGTTGGAAAATATAGAATAAACATATAATCTAAAAATAATTCTATAATTTAAAAATAATCTATAATCTAATTTATAGTTTATGAATAGTTGTCTCACTCACCACTTCCCTCACATGCACCACTTTTTTCTTCTCCTATGATTAATATAACAGGTTTAACTATGCACAATCCCTAATTTATATGGAGATAAACACAAATTCCCAATTTATATCAAAATTTCAAACCAAATAAAAACAAATCTCCAATTAATTTGTAGATAAAAAACATGCCTTGCGTGGTGGAGGAGGAGTGGAGGCAGCAGTAGCACAAGAAGAGCAAGCAGCGGCGCTGCCAAGGAGAGTGCGTCGTGTGTTGTGGAGTATGTTTTCTTTTTGGAACAACAACGTTGTGTAACACCTTCTGTAGTGAATGTTGAAAACCTAATTTTGCTTTCACTCAAAGAGTTTCCACTGCTGCCAAGTCAATTATTATTTTTTGTCTACGAGTTAGCGGGACAGCCCGCTCCGCCCCGCTGGTGTCCCGCGCGAGTTGCGGGTTATGTGGGGCGGGCTAATGTGGGTTAGCGGGTTGAAAAGGTGAGCCCACCTTGCATTTTTTACCAACGGGCCGCTGGCCAGCCTGCACGGTCCGCCCTATTTTGCCATCCCTACTTTGGATAGTCACCTTCATCCAAATCCAACAAAAGCTTTAATAAGTCATGAAAACATACCAAATATGCATAATAGTGTTTACTACTAATGTTTCTATGAGCATTATATTATATGATCACATCAAGTAAAATCTTCTAAAATACATATAAAAAACAAGAATACCATGATATAAATGAATACATTCTAAAATGGGCAATTTGATTGACTCTACTTTTTTTAAGGACAAGAAATAAATAAAATAATATGGAATACTTGAGAAGTGTCTAACCCTATTACAAAGAGAAGATCTAACAAAGAGGGCCTCCAAGTTGAATGCAAGAGATGATGAAAGTGAGCTTCGAACAAGGAAGGGAGGAGAAGAGGATTTTGTTAGCAGAACAAAGTCGACTTTTCTTTAAGTAAGAAACCATTTTGAACAGAAAGCCCGTTAACTGTGGTTGGACACAGGGAGATCTTAGTACAAGTTTTTTCCATTCAGTCGTTAAGTGTAGGAGGGCGAGGAACGGTTTAAACGGTGTTTTTGTGGACGGTCTTTGATGTGATGATAAGGAGGTGGTAAAAGATAAGGTTAGGAATTTTTTTAATTCTCGGTTTGATGGGGTCGACGGGGTTCATGACAGATTGGATAATTCTAATTTTAGCTCTGTTTCTGGGGAAGATAAAAAAATGTTGGTAGAAGATATATCTGAAGAAGAAGTAAAGTTTGCAGTGTGAAGTTGCGATAGTTCGAAGAGTCCTGGACCTGGAGACTTTAATTTTTGCTTTTTAAAATTCTGTTGGGAGATTTTAAAAGAGGATATTTTGAAGGTTGTGAGCGAGTTTGCAGTTAGAGGTAGTTGACGTAAAGGGTTCCTTGGATAGTGTTCTCGTGGCCAATGAGGTTTTAGAGGATGTGAAGAGGAAGAAGAAAGTTGTGTTTACTTTAAAGTTGATTACGAGAAGGCCTATGATTCTGTTAGTTGGGAGTTTTTATACTCTATGCTAAGAAGGTTAGGTTTTTGTGAAAAGTGGATCAGATGGATAAAATCCTGTTTAGAGTCCTCCTCAGTGTCCATGCTAGTAAATAGGAGTCCCACTATGGAGTTTTACCCGTAGAGGGGTCTGCGTCAAGGCAATTCTCTAATGCCTTTTCTGTTTCTTATAGTGGTAGAAAGTTTTTCAGGTGTTGTAAGGAAATCATTTAAGAAGAACCTGGTTAAGAGTTTGGAGTTTGGGGTCAAAAAGGGAGGAAGATTGCGTGGGTTTCTTGGAAAAAGGCTTGGGAGCCACGACAAGCTGGTGGTCTTGGTATTTTGAACTTAAGACTTTTCAATGTGGCTTTGCTAGGAAAATGGATTTGGCGTCTAGGTTCTGATAAGGGTGATTTGTGGAAGGAGATTCTCGAGTATATATACAGAGGTTGGAGAAGCTTGCAAAAGCAAAAGATCAATTATAAGAATTGCATCTGGTGGAGAGATTAGAAGGGGGTTAGGGGATGGAGGAATGGGGTAGGAACTTTGAGGACTGTTTCGAGTAGGGAGTGGGAAATGGGAAGGAAGTATTGTTTTGGAAAGAAGTATGGGTGGGTAATGAAGATTTGAAGAGTAAATTTTCAAGACTATTTTTCTTGTGTTGTAATAAAGAAGGTAATTTATAGTCTTGTGGGGAGTGGTTTAATGGTAGTTGGGTGTGGAAGTTTGTTTGGAGAAGATGTCTGTTTGATTGGGAGAAAAATCAGGAAGTTCAGCTGTTACAAGAGGTGCATGGAAATGTCTTAGTCTTGGATTATGAAGATAGTTGGGTTTGGAAGGTTGATAAGGATAGTGGGTTTAAGGTAAAGTCTGCCTATGATATTTTTGTTAGAATTATAAGTCTTAAACAAGAAGGGGGGAATGGGTGAATTGTTTTTGAAATATTTTCGCAAGTATTGAAGGTAGAGTGAAAGACAATGAAGAATCCATCAATTATAAATCTGTTCAGCCAATTATAAAATTGTTTTTAGTTTGATTCTAGAAAATCAACCAGTTGCTTTTACGAAACAACCGGTTGTTTATACCAACAGTTTATAAAATTAAAGCTAAAGCAGTTTAAAGAATGTAAGGATAGAGAGATTCACATAGGATGCTTATACTGGTTCACTCTTATCCAAGAGCTACATCCAGCCCTCAGCTAATCACTGAGAATTCACTAAGTAATCAAACCTTGATTACAAACAATACACCAAGAGTGATGATCTTGAACTCCTCAAGAACACACACCATTCTTTGGCAAAACATAGTTTCTAGCACAACCTCTGAAACTGCACAACACCAAATCACATAGAAATACAGTGATTAAGGAAGAAGGGAATAAAATACACCTCAGTAAAATCAAAGATTACAATCCAGAAATACAAGACAATCTTATTCCACACTTTGATATGATCCAAAAGCTCTTTTCAATCTTGAAAACTTTTTTTATTGATCTCTCTTTCTTAGTTAATGACCAGGAGCGTAAAACAACCTTTTTATACTCCAATCAGGTGGTCAAAGCATTTAATTCAAGAACCAAAAGCAATTTGAATCACTTAAAATAGATTGGTATAGCTTAACAAAATTTAGTTAAGGTTTTCAGAAAAACAACCAGTTGAATTTTCGAAACAACCGATTGAATTGGCTTGACAACAAAGTCAAACAAAGTCAAGCTTTTCAAATCCTTTTCAAAATCCACTAAGTGTAAAACAACCGGTTGAATCGACATTTCAATAGGTTGAATTTTCACACTCTTTAGAAAACACATCTTTATCAAAAGGATTAAGATTCAATTAACCTTGGATCATCATAAAGAGTGGATTAACAAATTCAAATACTTCTAGACACATAAACACAACCTACAACAAAGTCTTCAAGCATTCCTTTTGGATTTGGAGACATCAAAGCACCTTGTTCAACAATCTCCCCCTATTTGATGAAGACAAATCCCTGGTTTTCTTGTTTTGTAGTGTTTGAATTTAATAGATTCTGCAAAACAAAATTTGTGCATATACCAAGCATAGATAGCAACAAGATAACCCAGGTTTAAAAAGGCACACAAGAACCAGTTTTCTGCATAAACCTTTAAGTAAAAAAACCAGTTAAATAGTGTGTAAACTAGTGCAGATCAATGTGTATATCAAAGTTATATCAGCAGTTATAGCAGCATAATAAAACAGAATAAAGCACCAATAGAGTGTAACAACAGAATACAACACAGAAAACACCAATTCTCCCCCTATTTGTCTCCACAAATAGAATAGGGGAAGGGGTAAGAACAAAATTCAGAAAGAAATTAAGAATCAAGAATAACCAACTCATTTCTTAAGAAGAAAAACCTTTCCTTAGGCAGTGGCTTAGTGAAGATATCTGCAAGTTGCATTTCAGTTTCAATAAACTACATTTCACAATCCCAATTGCTCTCATGATCCCTTATAAAGTGGTAGCAAATCTCAATGTGCTTTGTCCTTGAATGCTGAATCTGATTTTTAGTGAGGTTGATAGCACTTGTGTTATCACAAAGCAAAGGCACCTTGTTGACCTTCAAGCCAAATTCTTCAAACTACTGTTTGATCCAAAGGATTTGAGCACAACAACTACCAACAACTATATACGCAACTTCTGCAGTTGAGAAGGCCACACAAGCTTGCTTCTTACTATGCCAAGATATGAGGCTTGAACCAAGAAGATTACAAGTGCGACTTGTGATTTTTTTGTTCAGCTTGCACCCTGCAAAATTAGAATTAGAATAACCAACGAAATGTATAAGAGAGTGAGAGGGTTACCATAAACCAACACTGGTTGTGGTCTTAAGATATTTCAGAATTCGTTTGACAGCCTTGAAGAGAGATTCTTTTAGATTTGATTGAAATCTAGCACATAAGCAGTTGTTAGCAACCTTTGTTGCTTTTGCATGGTGGAACTGGAGTCAACAAGACATTTGTTTTTTAATGCAGGATTGCTTGGATAGTTTGGAATCAATGTTATGCTTGGCTGGGGTTAACTTCGGTAAATCACCATGATCCTGTTTCACACTTCTTGCATTTTAATTTGTTAAATGTTCCTGTTCAAGTAAATATAGTTTGGGGAAGTGTTTGGATTGCATTTTTTGGTGAAATCTGGAAGCACAAGAAGAAGCATATTTTCAAAGGTGGAGTGATTGATCATTCAGAAATGTTCACCTTGGCCAACTAAAGGTTTGGTCTTGGGTAACATCTAAATTTGTTCTTGCTCGTTTTTCTTATTCTAAATGGTGCATTGATCCTCTGACATGTATGTTTTTTATTAAGTGACTTAGATCCTCATGGCCTTTCATTCTTGTAGGAAGGGTTTGACGTGTTTGACTATTTTTGTAAGGTTTCTCCTTATGGTTGGGTTGTTTGCTTTTTCGTAGTATAATAGGGTTTTGGTAAACTGGAAGAGTATTGTGGGTCTTGTTGTAGTATGTCCTGTATAAAGGTTAGACCACCCCTAAAGTGGTTCATATTTATTATTTTTTACTTGCTGATAAAAAACACTCTTATGTCCCAAAATCGACATCATGAAACAAGTTCCTCTAAAACCCTGCTCCACTAATAACTTCTTGAAGAACTAGCTGCTAAGAAGTCTTATTCAAATATACTTAGTTGTTCCACAACATTATACAAAATTTCACTTAGCCCATCCCTAAGAACAATTTTCAAGTCCAATTCTGTGTACGAGATTGAATTGCACAATTTTGCAAAGATGACAACAACACCAACATCTTGCACTCCAGTCTGAACCACCAAATCACGCCTTTCTAGCCATGTACTGTACCTGCATTACTAACAAAAAATCTTTCTCGACTAGCTAAAATGATTGCCTAATTTTAGTAATATTTTATATTAAAATATAGGCACTTATGAGGATTTATTGCTAATATACATATAAAATAATCCATAATTTATGAATGTATGCATTTTTACATTTTTTATGATCTTTATTTGAATAAGAGTATTTTATTCCCAAATTTGGTGTTGATTGCAGGTTTCTAGGAAAAAATGGAGATTTGGATTAAAGATGAATGATTTGAGCTAAAAGGAGAAAGCATGAAGGTCCCATAATAGAGAAAGAGCCTAAAAAGCCAATTTTGCAATAGGAGATTCTTGCTCAAGCGAGAATGCTCCATAATAGTTTTCGAAAATCGATGTCTTTCTCGCTCAAGCGAGAATTCCTTGCTTGAGCGAGAATGCATCAGATAGATGATCATTTTTTTTTTATGTTTTATCTCTTAATTCATCAACGCGACATAAGAAACGACCTAACCCTAAAAAATTAGGTTAAATAGGGGGTTAAACGACCTAACTCTAGTGTGCAACATTGAGAGAAATAATTTTATTTAATGATTTTCTTGTATTACAGTTATAATATCAAAGATAAGTTTCTATAAAGTTTTCTTATAATGATAAAAAAAACTATTTTAAAGGATTAAATTATATATTTATTAATTTAAATATGAATTATATATCATATCTATTATAATAAAATTATTAAATAGAAATTATATTTAGATATCAAAATAATTAACTATTATTTGACTAAATTTAAAACTATTTTATAATTAAAAAAATTATTGATATTTAAATTAGTTTCTATTATTAATAAAAATTTATAAAATAATTTTTAAATTGATATATATAAATTAACTACCAAATTTTTTTTAAAAAAATTATTTTATATTTTAAATTAATTTCTATTATTTATTTTTAAATTAATTTAAAAATATAAAGCATTAGTAATTAAATAATATTTAAATTTAAATCTCACTAAATATACTGCGTTCAAGATAAACAAGAGAATTAGGTGGCAGCAGCTTGACTAGGTGTTGGGTTCCTGGAAAAGAAATACATTGAATGTTACTTCATTGAACATTTTGTGAGTTATATAAAACTTTTTAGATTTCACATCAAATATTAAATCATTAATTTTTAATTGGCTGTTACATATATTTAACTTATTTAAGCATATTTTTAAAATTTATAGAAACTAATCACATATTTATTTTATAATCCTAAACATTCTTAATTATTTTAGTTTGATTGAAATTTGAAATTGGATTTAATAAGGAGATACTTCTAGTTTTAGATTTAAGTAACTTTTTAAAAAAAATTGATAATATATGAAATGTTAATATTTTAAAATATATTAAACAAAAATTATAATTAAGTTGTTTGGAATATTTTGTTTTACTACTCTCCCACTTTCTCTTTCTGTTTGATTTGATGGTTTTCTTTTGGGATTTATTTTTTTGAGTTTCTCTTTCTTTTCATAATGGAGATAATCATGTAGGGTAATATGGAAAAATCAAAATATGTATATCTTTTGGACAAAAATATTTTTTTGACCGAAAGTTATTAAATAAAATTAATTTTAGAGATAAAAAATTAATTACTATATTAATTAAGTTTTATATTATTTTAAAATTAAAAAATTATTAATATTTAAACCAATATTATTATTAATAAAATTTAGAAATTAAAAATTTTAAAATTAGTAGTTAAAATATTGTAGTTAATTAAAACCTAGTAAGAAATTAATTAAATTTTTATTATAATAAAAATTATTTTAAATATTAATAATTATTTATTAATAAAATAATATTTAATTTAGTTAATATAATAATTAGTTATTTTTATTTTTAAAATTAATTTCTATTTAATAATTTTCATATATAATAATATAATGATGAGTAATATTATGAAAAAAGAAAATAAAAATATTACAATTAAAATGAGATGAAAGAAAAAGCAAATATAATTTTAACTGTAAGTTTTATTCTTCTTTGTACCGACAGAATGAATATGTAAGTCTATTATTGTTTTTGTGGACCACCATGCATCTTCTATAAAAGGTATGAATCATATTCACATTATTGCTCTTTTTTCTTACTATAAACATATTCATTGTTAAGTTTATTTATTTCAAAACTACCTTTGTTTTATTTTATTTTTTTCCATACAAACACTGTCATATTTATTACTTAGTGTTTATTTATTTATTTTAAAGCTAACTTAGTTTATAGACTTTTAGGATTTATGAACTATATTATTGTTTTTTTTATTATTATTAAATTAAATTTTAACTAGAAGCTTTATAACCCTTATACTCGTCACGTTGAATTTATGTTGATACACTACCAATATAAGCGTGTTCATGTAATATTTAAAATATTAAATTTCTTTTTACTATTAAAAATATTATAGGCAAAGCTTTAGTTAATTTTTAATTAAAATCCATTTGTTAGTCTTTTTGCCTCTGGAAGACAACAACATTGTGGCTCTTCAGTTCTATGCTTCATCTTTATGACATTATTAAAAGCAAAAGATGTTCTAGTGTCTGGTTGAATCTCTTTTTCAAGTGCTTTCCCCCATTCCATTGCGTAGTTTTCTATCAATATCTTATCTTTTCAACATTATATTGGAAAGGCTCTATTTTGCTTTTCACTATGAGTGTAGTGGGAAAAACGCACGCGGAAGCAACACACAATCACGAATCAACTGCAGAAAAATAAACGACACAAGATTTAACGTGGTTTGGTCGCCAATTGCAACCTACATCCACACAGACAACTATTAGGTTTTCATTCTATTATGTTGCGCACTAATTACAAGTACAATGATCTCTTTAAATAGAGATAAATAAAGATAATAAAGGGACATAATGATTAAGTCCACTCACTAAAACATGGTGTCTACTCAGCCCAACCCAATTGGTCATGGCTTCATACCCAATAATCTCCCACTTGAAGTCACGAAACAATGTTCACCTGCGCTTCAACTGTGTACATGGTGTCTTGTCAGCCCAACCCAATTAGTCTTGACTTCATACCCAACAATCTCCCACTTGAAGTCACGAAACAATGTTCATCTGCGCTTCAACTGTGTACATGTACTTCTGTAATCTGTCGACTATAGTTGCCACCAGTCTTCTTAATCATTTTGAAGACTTCGTTAAAACTCCCCTAAGTTTCAACACGTCAGTCACTGACCCGTTCTCAGTTCCTACCGAATCCCACTTACAGGAACTGTCGGATTCTGGAACAACCTGAGAACAAACACTCTCCATATTCAACAAGAAATTTTCTGGAGAAGTTTCAACCGCTGGAATACTGGTTCTCCAAACCCACTGTCGTCTAGGAACCTCAGCTGAAGCACAACCCGTGCTCCCACTGCCATAAGTACCTCTGAATGGTCTACCTGAACCTTTCCATGCTCGTTCATCTTGAATCTGACCTGTGACTCTGGGTTTCTCTCTTATAAAGACAACCCTCTTTTGCTCACGAGATTCTGTGAACCGGACTTTGTTTATCTTCTGAACTGGGATGGTCACTCCCTCAGACGGTAATCCAACCATATACAACGAACCTCTCTTTCTTCCGCGGGCGATGACAAGATTTCCCTTGACGACCTTCCACTGCTAATTTCCGAACTTCACTCCATGTCCCCTGTCCATCCAACTGCCTAACAAAAATCAAATTGTTCCTCAAGCTTGGAACAACTCTGACATCCTTCAAAGTCTAGAAACCAACTAGTGTCTTCAACACTATGTCACCCATGCCCGTAACATCAAGAGTTTTGTTGTTCGCTAGTCTTACCTTTCTAAAGTCTCCAGTAACTAGATTCTACAATGCTTCAGAATCCATGACACAGGAATCTACACTGCTATCCACGCAACAGACTAAAAAATCCTCGTACGCGAAGTCTTCTGCAATGTTGACTTATTTATCATTTGGGCATTGATTCCTGAAATGCCTCACCTCCTTCCAGTTCCAACATGTTACACTTTAGCAATCCCTATTCTTTGACTGACTCCTTCTTTTGTTCTTGCTCCCACTATCTCTGATATTTTTCTTACCTCTAATGACATATAGCGATTCACTAGATAATTTCCCAGAACTCCTTCTTCGGACATCCTTGCCAAGAATGAGATCACGAATCTTCTCAAAAGTGAATCCATCGGATCTCGCTGAACTAGTAACTGTTGTAACCATTCCGGACCAACTGTCACGCAAAGACAATAGCAGTAGTAAAGCTTGAACTTCATCATCGAACTTAATGCCCACTGACGTAAGTCTGGCTAAGATCATATTGATGTGCTCAGTAACTGAACTCGCAAATCCTCAATTTTCATTTTCCACCAACTGAAATTTGTACCATCGAATTTTTAATTCGTAACTTCCCGTCTTCTGCCATCTCAAACAACTAGTTGAGATACTCGGTACAACTAATTTCAGATCTTGACAATCTTTTTTTTTTAAATCAAGACCACAACAATTGCACCACCCAAAATCACTCACCAACAGACCTGGTCGCACTCCCCACTGCACTGGCGCTCCGCACCACCACCGTCGCTGGTCACCGTTGTTGTGAAGCAAATCTGAGAGCCTCCTCCTTGCACCGCTGTGAAACCCTAAGCCTTGGGACACTGCTGCAGCCCCTGCGAAACCCTAGCTTTGGGATGCTGCTTCCGCCTCTGCGAAACCCTAACTTTGGGACGCTACTGCAGCCACAATTTTCACGTCTCGTCGATTAATTTCTGCTGATCGGATCTCTAGTGTGTAAACGAACCAAAGTTCTTGATACCACTTGATGGGAAAAACGCACACGGAAACAACACACACAATCACGAATCAACTGCAGAAAAATAAACGACACAAGATTTAACGTGGTTCGGTCGCCAACTACAACCTACATCCACACGGACAACTATTAGGTTTTCATTCTATTTTGTTGCGTACCAATTACAAGTACAATGATCTCTTTAAATAGAGATAATAAAAGGACACAATGATTAAGTCCACTCACTAAAACATGGTGTCTACTCAGTCCAACCCAATTGGTCCTGACTTCATACCTAACATGCAGTACATGCATTTTGTGTTAATTTCAAAGTACAACATATGATTATAAAGTGGAGAATATCAAAATTTTGCTTTCGAAATATATAATCATGATACCATGTCATAATTATTAAATTCTACCTTATTTTTCTAATAATTTATACAATACAAAATTCGGTTTTATATTAAAAGAAATAAGAATGTATTATTTTAAAGGTAAATTTTGATAAAGCTCACGATTCAATCGAATGGAACTTCTTATATTATATGTTAGGAAGAAATGTGAATTATACCATATATAGAAAAAAAAACGTGAATTCTATAATAAATGGACGAATTTGATAAGAGATTGTGTAAAGACAACATCAATATATATCAATTTTGATGAACACAAGTTGAACAGAAAAATCTCTAAAAGTTGGTGACTACGTGTACAGATCACGTTTGCATATTAATAATATTATGTGTGCTAAATTATCATCAGTTAATGTCGTTTGCAAAAATTTAATAGAAATGACCAAATTACATATTTTTTTTAAAATCTTGGGACCAAATTAATTTTTTTAAAAACCACGGTAGTAAATTGAATATTGACTTTAAATGTAGGGACGAAAAATGTAATTATACATATTTTAAATTAAGGCCTTTATTTTAAAATGCATCCAATAACTAATTCACTGTGAAAGTGAGAAGTGTACCGCCCAGGTAGTCGGAAGTGATGACGTGGCAGCAAGCTATAATATAGGCGTGTTGAACGGGACACCTGGCTGACAGAAGGGAAGGAAGTCGGGGGGCTCGTGTAGTCGCCGGTCGTTAAGTTGGCGTGCCCCGATCTCTAGCATACCTAAACCGGCGGTCACCAAGTTTGTGTCGTAGTCGCCGGGTGCGAACCCAGGCGACAAGGCGATCGGAGATCGCCGAGAGGAGGACATCGCCGAAAGATCAGGAAAGCTTGTTCAAGGCTTCCAAGGCGAAGGATGAAGTTGTCAGATGGTCATTCCCTAGCTTGCCAGAGGTTGAGGCCAGGGAACAGCTTACCCAAACATGCATGGTGAAGCAAGTGAAGCAGATCATGATGGCGGCCGGCGAGACCACAGGGAAGGTGTGTATGATGACACCCGTACTCGCCACACAGAAGAGATCGCGCTCCAAGGCAGCTATACACCGAGTTACTCCCTGCGTGGGTAACTTAGTCGAACAGCCTGAAGAGTAAGAAGTGACGCTCAAGCAGAGGATGCTTCAGATGGTGACACGTGTACAGCTGGATGCGAGCCACGTGTTCAGATGTGTAACTGTCAGGAGAGAGAAGATGCACAGGTATATAAGGGATTCTAACGAACTTCTGAGGTACGCGCGTTTTAGAATATTTCTTTTACGCTTGCGGGAACTTGAGTACGCTGAGAGAGAATATTGCACGGTCCCTGAAGTTCTTAGTTTTCCTCTTAGTATTTTGGTGGTTCAGTCGCTGACTTGAGCGTCAGAGCGCGATCGGCCGCAGTGGCGCCGTTCTGTCTTTTGCAGGTTCTTAAGGTGAATCAAGGTGAAGGACGGAAGCTAGCACAGTGCAAAGCCAATCCAGAGGAAGATACCTTTGACGAGGCAAAGCTCTCGCGTTCAGGTCAACAGGCAGGATCATGAGGTGCCCACCGTGGGGCCGTGTAAAACCTGTCCCCATCCACAGTGTAAGTTCTTGGGGTTTCTGTAGTTTTCGCGTGGTTGTGTGCTGGTGCAACCGTTTTCCACCGTTCGTTCGAGGTTTTGTTCGGTGAGTTCGAGTTTCCACCGTTCTTCGAAGTTTTGTTCGGTGAGTTCGAGTTTCCACCGTTCGTTCGAGTTTTGTTCGATGAATTCGAGGTTTCAACCGTTCGTTTGGGTTTTAATCGGTAGTGTGAGGTTTTCCGCCGATCGTTCAAGCTTTCAATTGGTTTTCTTGGAGTTTCTTGCTGTTCGCGCGGTTTTCAATCGGTTGATTCGAGGTTTTACCGGTCGTTCGCGTTTTCTGTTTGTCGAATTGGGAGTTTTGCTGGAGAAATGGTAGGTTCGTGGTGCGATTGCGAGTTTCGGTGAAGGTTTCGACGTCCGAATCTATCGGCGTGCTGTTGCAGTCGCGTTTTTGAGGTTCTTGGGAGTTTGAAGGTTTTTGACCGATTGATTGCTGAGTCGATCGTTTGTTGGTGAAGGTTTTGCTCGTTGGAGTGTGATTGGCTGATTTTTCATGAGAAAGATGAGAAGCAACCGTTCAAGTCCCGTTGTGCCAGTCGCTACAGAAGGCGCCATGACCATGGCGCAGATGGTGGAGATCATTCGCGCGCTGCAGGCGAATGTGGAGGCCTCGCGCATAGAGCAAGCAAAGATGCACGAAGACCTGGTCGCCTCTCGGGCCAGGAATGAAGAGCTCAAAAAAGTCGTTGAAGAGGTCGCGCCGTCGTCGCCACCTCGCGTTTTCCCTATGCCGTTTGCTCAGGCGATCACAGACACGCCTATCCCTGCGAGCGCAGTACCTGTGAAGGCTACTTTCACCGGCGTGGAGGACCCTGAAGCACATCTCACCACGTTCCACACGCAGATGATGCTGTCAGGAGGCTCGGATGTTGTATATTGCAAGATGTTTGTGAGCACGCTCCAGGGAACAACGCTGGAATGGTTTGTGAGCTTGCCTACAGGTCACATAACCAACTTTCAGCAGTTTTCGAAGCTTTTCGTCGAGCAGTACATTGTGAACAAGGCGCCACCTAGGGTGTCTTACGACCTGTTCGACATAAGGCAATACCAGGGAGAGTCCCTCAGGGACTATCTGAATCGTTTTGGAGCACAAATGGTCCGCTCGCCTGCGAAAGACGAGGAGATGCTGGTATACGCCTTCAAAAAGGGCGTGCTGCCGGGACCTTTCTGCGAAGCGCTGATTAGGGCTCACCCCGCCACGTTTGCTGAGGTTAGGCGACTTGCGGTGGTCCACATCGCCGACGAAAGTGAAGTCGCCGAGAAGAGAGGGAGCGTAGCCCCTGCTAGGCCACGTGCCCAGACCAGGATCCAGCCACAGAGGGTGCTGGAGACGGCGGCGACCAAGAGGGATCAAAGGACTCGCCATCCTTATGATCCAAGAAAAAACAAGGGAAGGGGCCCAGGGCGCTTAAGGGAGTACAATCGCCCGTCGAAGCATAAGTTTGTCATGGGGTTGGCGGATCTGATCGCCATTCCCAACATAGCAGCCAGGCTTAAGGCGCCAGAGAAAGTGGGCGACAAGGTGTTAGGACCAAAACCAGACGCCTGGTGCGAGTTCCACCAGAGTTTCGGTCACACCGTCGATTCGTGTTTAGCACTGGGGTACCAGCTCGACGACCTGGTCAAGAGCGGTTTCTTGAATGATTACCTGCTGGACAGGAGGACGGGGGGCGCGTCGAGCTCCCAGCCGGCGGGTGGTGAGGCTCAGCAGCATGAGATGCCCACTCATGGAGAGATCCACACCATCGCTGGAGGTTTCTCGGGTGGTGGATGCACCGCATCACAGAGGAAGAAATATGCAAGGTCTGTGATGACGGTGGACATGTTCTAGGACCACTCACCAGATGTGGACATCACGTTCACGAAAGAAGATCTCCGGGACGTTGTGCCTCACGACAATGATCCCATAGTCATCTCGCTTGTCACAGCGGGAAGAAAGGTTCACCGGGTACTGGTGGACCAAGGAAGCTCGGCAGATGTGATGTTCTGGCCGACTTTCACACAGCTGCAATTACCCCTTGACCAGCTGAGGTCTTATGGAGGGTGCTTGTATGGGTTTGCTGGCGATCAGGTGGAGGTCAGGGGGTACATCAAGTTAAGAACTACATTCACGGATGAGGCGGGCTCGAGGACGGAGAAAATCAGGTACCTCGTCGTGAATGCTCCCTCGGCATATAACATTCTGTTGGGAAGACCAACACTCAAGAGAATAGGAGCTGTGCCCTCGACCAGGCACATGAAGGTGAAGTTGCCGTCTATGGAGGGGGTGGTGATCACCATCAAATCTAACCAGAAGGAAGCAAGGAAGTGCTATGAGAATAGCCTGAAGAATAAGAGGTCAGTAAGTTACATCACGACCACCCCGGCTCCCAGTGTGAAGCCCAGGTCGACGGCGATGGAGGCGACCGCCGGCAGCGATGTCGTCATGATAGACGCTGAAGCAAGGGGAGAGAACGCCGATCGGGAAGAAGAGGCGAGGAACCGCCCAAAGGAAGCGAGGGAACTAGGAATCGCCAGGGCGGTAATCGCCAGGGAAACCAGACCCAAACCCGTCGAGGAGTGGCTCGAAAGGGAGATCGGGGGAAAGGTCTTCAAGTTGGGAAGATCTCTGGAGACTGAGCTCCAGGACCAGATCGCCAAGGTGATAGAGCGGCATCTGGATGCTTTTGCATGGTCTGCTTCGGACATGCCGGGAATCGACCCCGACTTCTTGTGCCATCATCTAGCAATGGACAACCAGGTCAAGCCAGTGCGGCAGAGAAGAAGGAAGTTTAACGAGGAGAGGAGGCAGGCGATCAGGGATGAAACACAGAAGCTCCTCGCCGCAGGCCATATCAGGGAAGTCCAGTACCCTGAGTAGTTGGCCAATGTCGTGTTGGTGAAGAAAAGCAATGGGAAGTGGCGCATGTGCGTCGACTTCACTGACCTGAACAAGGCTTGCCCAAAGGACTCGTATCCTTTGCCAAGCATAGACGCCCTGGTCGACAGTGCTGCAGGGTGTAAGTTGTTGAGTTTCCTGGACGCCTTCTCGGGGTACAACCAGATAAAGATGCATCCCATGGATGAAGAGAAAACCGCCTTCATGACCGAGAGATCGTGCTATTGCTACAAGGTGATGCCCTTTGGGCTGAAGAACGCGGGCGCCATGTACCAAAGATTGATGGATAGGGTACTTGCACCAATGCTGGGAAGAAATGTGCAAGCGTACGTGGATGATATGGTCGTGACCTCGCCGGAAAAGAGCAAGCACGTTGCGGACCTGGAGGAGTTGTTCACCACAATCGCCAAGTTCAGGTTAAAGCTGAACCCCGAGAAGTGCATTTTTGGCGTGGAGGCAGGGAAGTTCTTGGGATTCCTCTTAACTGAAAGAGGAATAGAGGCAAATCCTGATAAGTGTGCTGCCATTTTGGCAATAAGGAGTCCGGCTACTGTGAAGGAGGTGCAGCAACTTACTGGTCGGATGGCCGCCCTATCTCGTTTCGTATCAGCTAGCGGGGAGAAAGGTCATCCGTACTTCCAGTGTTTAAGACGAAACAATAAGTTTGCTTGGACGAAGGAGTGCGAAGAGGCCTTCGTCAGGCTTAAAGAGTACCTGGCGAGCCCGCCGGTTTCGTGCAAACCCCTGGTAGGGACCCCTCTCAGGTTGTATTTTGCTGTGACTGAGAGGGCGGTGAGTGTGGTGCTCGCCCAAGACCATGATCAGGCTCAGAAGCCTATTTATTTCGTCAGCAAGGTGTTGCAAGGCCCGGAGGTGAGGTATCAGGCCTTGGAGAAAGCTGCACTGGCAGTGGTATTTTCGGCGAGAAGGTTGCGCCACTATTTTCACAGTTTTACAATACTGGTGATGACCGACTTGTCCATCCATAAAGTCCTGAAGAAGCCTGATGTAGCTGGGAGGATGGTGAAGTGGGCGGTGGAGCTGTCGGAGTTCGACATCAAGTATGAGCCCCGAGGTCCGATCAAGGGGCAGATTTTCGCCGATTTTGTGGTCGAACTCTCGTCAGAAGCAGCACGAGTTGAAGGGATGATTTTCGTTGGGTGCTCTCGGTGGACGGATCGTCGAACCAGCAGGGTAGCAGTGCTGGAGTCATTCTAGAAGGGCCCAACAGCGTGCTGATAGAACAGTCCCTGAGGTTTGCCTTCAAAGCCAGCAACAATCAAGCAGAGTATGAGGCGTTGATCGCCGGAATCTTGTTGGCCAAGGAGATGGGAGCTAGGGTGCTGATGGCTAAGAGTGACTCGTTATTAGTCACGGGACAAGTAACAGGCGAGTTCCAGGCTAAGGATCTACAAATGGCGGCTTACTTGGAGTATGTGCAGGAGTTGAAGGGTTCCTTTGTTTCGTTTGAAGTGGCGCATGTGCCCAGAGAGCAGAATGCCCGAGCAGACTTGCTAGCTAAGCTCGCCAGTTCGGGCAAGGGGGTAGGCAGAGGACGGTGATCCAAGAAAGTCTAAAGACGCCTAGGGCATTTGTGGCAGATCACCTGCTTCTCCAAATAAGCAAGTTGACGGAGAAAGCGGCGAGGAGTCATAGGTCTTTGACTCAGGAGACCTTGAGATCGCCGAGAATAAGAGCATGTCGGGGGGAGATGGTGAACATGACGCAGGTCTGCGCTACGCATGAGCCAGACACATGGATAACCCAGTACCAGCGCTGCCTGGCAGATGACCTTCTCCCGCTGGATCCGACGGAGGCTAGGAAGATAAAGAAGAACTCCAACAAGTTCACAATGATTGATGGCGAGTTGTATAGGTTTGGGTTCACACACCCACTCCTGGAATGTGTGCACGAAGAAAAATGTACAAGAATTATGGCCGAGCTCCATGAAGGGGTATGCGGAAGTCACGTCGGGGGTCGAGCTCTGGCTGCAAGAACTCTCCGTGCAGGTTACTACTGGCCAACAATGAGGGAGGACTGCAAGAAGTATGCACAGTGTTGCAAGCATTGTCAGCAGCACGCCGATTGGCACGAAGCGCCCCCAGAGGAGTTAAAGTCGATTTACAGCCCTTGGCCGTTTCATACGTGGGGAATTGACATCCTGAGACCTTTCCCATTGGCGATCAGGCAGATGAAGTACTTGGTGGTGGCGATTGAATATTTCACCAAATGGATCGAAGCAGAACCAGTAGCCCAGATCACCGCACACAAGATCGAGAGCTTTGTATGGAAGAACATCGTGTGCCGGTTTGGTGTGCCTAAGCGCCTGGTGTCAGACAATGGGACTCAGTTTGCAAGTCACCTGCTAAAGAAGCTGTGCGAAGAGGTGGGAATTCAGCAGGTGTTTGCATCTGTCGAGCACCCTCAGACAAACGGCCAAGTAGAGTCCGCCAATCGGGTGTTGCTAAGAGGTTTGAAGAGAAGGCTAGAGAAAGTCAAGGGATCGTGGGCTGAGGAGGTACCCCGCATAGTCTGGGCGTACCACACCACCGAGCAGTCAGGAACCCACGAGACCCCGTTTAGCTTGGTATATGGATGCGACGCAATGATTCCAATGGAAATCCAGGAGAGCTCGTCGAGATTCCAGCACTTTGTAGCGGAACACTCGAATGAAGAAAGAAGGTTGAATCTGGATTTGCTGGATGAGGTCAAGGAAGAGGCGAGATTAAAAGCCGAGGCGGTGAAAAGGAGGATTGAACGAAGATACAACTCGAAGGTGATGCCAAGGCAATTTAAAGAGGGCGACCTGGTAATGAGGAAGGCCCACCAGTACGAGATGGAAAACAAGTTATCGCCTAAGTGGACAAGACCGTTCAGAATAACCGAGGCGCTCGGGAACGGCACCTATCGCCTAGAGACATTGGAAGGAGGGGCGATTCCTCGCACTTGGAATGCCACACACCTCAAGTTATATTACAGTTAAAGCTTTGTAAGTAGAAACGAACATGAAAAGATTTGCAAGTTTTCTGTTAAAACAGTTAAAAGGGGGCACTCTTTTTTCCCTAAGGAGGGTTTTTAATGAGGCCACCCAATAAAAGAAGAGTTTTCAAGCTTAAGTTTTGAGTTTGCATCCATGTTTATGTTGAAAGCTTGTAGAAAAGGTGCATGCTCTCAGTTAAAGTTTTTAAGTCCCCATCGTTTTTCGGTGATAAGCGGCATCAGTTAAAGTTTTTAAGTCCCCATTGTTTTTCGGCGATCGGCAGCATCAGTTAAAGTTTTTAAGTCCCCATCTTTTTTCGACGATCGGCGGCATCAGTTAAAGTTTTTAAGTCCCCATCCTTTTTCGGTGATCGGCGGCATCAGTTAAAGTTTTTAAGTCCCCATCGTTTTTCGGCGATCGGCGGCATCAGTTAAAGTTTTTAAGTCCCCATCGTTTTTCGGCGACTGGCGACACAGTTAAAGTTTTTAAGTCCCCATCGTTTTTCGGCGATTGGCGGCACAGTTAAAGTTTTAAAGTCCTCATCGTCTTTCGGCGATCGGAGGCACCAGCAATGATTAAAGACCTCAACGCCCTCGCGCGTTTGAGGCGAGAAAGAGTTAAAGACCTCAACGCCCTCGCGCGTCTTGAGGCGAGAAAGAGATTAAAAGTCCTCAGTGCATCCACGGAAGAGGAGATGTAAACCATGGGCAAAGTAGAGGCACCAGATAAAGTCCTCCTCGACTTCGTGCGAGCGCAGGCGAGATCAGATCAAAAGACCTCTCTGCACCAGCAGATAGAGGCAAGATTGAAAGTCCTCAGTGCATCCGGGGAAGAGGAGATGTAAACCCTGGGCAAAGTAGAGGCACCAGATAAAGTCCTTCTCGCCGTCGAGCGAGTTCAGGCAAGATAAAGTCCTTCTCGCCGTCGAGCGAGTTCAAGCAAGATAAAATCCTTCTCATCTTGAACGAGTTCATGTATGGTGTGAAGGGTGGAAGAAGTTTAAAGGATGGCTAGGGTAGGTTCAAAGAGAACACCTTGCTATCCGGCTTATTGTTCTGAAACTCAGGGAGGTAGAGAAGGATCCGAAAGGCACCTCTACCCCCAGATGAGGGAACAATAGCCAAGTTATGAAGGCAAAAGAAGCTTACATCGCCAGAACCCTATGGCGATCAGAAGAATTCCAGGCGATGACAGAAGTAAGGGCTAACCTTGCCTGGCAGATCAGGTAAACTGTATTGAAATACCAGTTTGAGTTGAAACCTGCTGCCTAGTAAGTAGCTAATTGCCTTAGGTTTGCAAGTTATATTAAATATCATCGCTTGAAGAATAATAAGTTGCTCGAGTTTTCACTTTGAGTTAACAGTTGATGAGTTGATATAAGATTGATAGTTTGCTCGAGTTTGAAGCAGTGAGTAAACGGTTGAGCCCGAGGAATCGCTAAGTCAATTTGTTTAAAGCAAGTTCTACAGGATGAGTTGATCAACCATACAGCGAGGGAGAAAGCAGATGAAGGTTAAAAAGGAAAGACGAAGTAAACAGAGAAACGAGGTGCAAAAGTGAAGAAGGTATAATAGAAGTTGTACCAGTTCGAATACAAAAGAAGGAAAATTACAAGTAAAGATCGGGCAAACAAAAATAAGCGCTAAATCTCAGGAAATAAGTGATGGAGGGAAGCGATTAATCTTCGGAGGGCACGATCTTCCCATCCACCACTTCGTTGCAGATCGACACCATGGAGAGGTCGAGCTCAGGATACTGGCAAGCGATTTGCTCCAGGGCGGCGTCGAACCCGGCGGCAAGGACTTGGGCGGAGCTTTGCTCGAGCTCTTCGGTTTGTTGCTTGAGCTCCTCGGTTTATTGCTTCAGCTCGTCAGCTCGTTTCTTCAGTTCTTCAGTTTCCCCACGAGCTTGAGCAAGGTCTTCAGCAACCTTTTTGCCTTCGTCCTGCGCCTGGGCCAGCTCTGCAGCAGTTTTTCTGTTTTCCTCTTGAGCCTTGGCGAGCTCAGCCACGGCGTCGTCCCTCTCCTTCTCGACCTTTCCGAGGAGGACCTCCCGATCAGCCGACCTTTTTTCAAGGTTCTCCACCTTGGCTGCATCTGCTTTTATTAATGCCTCCAAGTTGGCCACCTTGAGCCTGTAGGGAACCAGCTTACTCTCCAGCTCGACTTTCCCTTAAGCTAGGAGGTGCAGTTTCTGGCGCAGATCGAAGGCCTCCTTGCGTGCAACCCTCAGCTCAGCACTCATGGCGTCCTCCACCCTTGAGTGATCGATTTCTGCCACCATCAGATTGCAAGACAGTTTTTCTGCCTCAATCCTTATCAGGCGATTCTCCTCCTGGAGCGTTGAGATCTCGTCCTGAAGCTTCTTGTTCGAGCTCTTCACAGCCTTTGTTATGATTGAGGGGAGGTCCTCTGCCATCATTTTTAGTTTAGCTGTGAAGGGCCCCCAGAACTCTTCGATCGAGGGGGGAAGGCTTGCAGCTGTTGTTGGTGGAGGTGCTGAAGGAGCCTGGTGCTGGCTTTCACCACCACCCTCTTGAGTTGGTAGAGCGAGGGGGGCTTCCTGGCGTGGTGTTGAAGTGGGGGACTCGATTATGAGTATCGGCGAGTTGTGGGCACCTTCATCTCCACCTGGTGCGACCCCAGCAATAGAAGTGGTTGAAGGAGGACCCTCTCCAGCGTGTGGAAGCGCTTGGAGGGTTCTCTATAAAGTTAGGCTCGCTGCCTTCAACCACAGGGAGCGCGACCGCCAAGGGTGTTGCTTGGACTGGCGGTGTTGGAGCTGGGGGAGAGGGCGGTGTTGGTGTTGGGAGAGCGGGTGGTGAAGAAGGCGCCACCCTTGTTCTTTTAGTAACAAGGTCGTCCTCAGTTGCCTCGTCATCCTCATCCTCTTGAACCACTTGAGGAGTTTTCCTCTTTGGTTTCCTCAAGACGAGTTTTTCGTTGGGGGGCGGGTAGTGTTTCTGGAGGAGTTGGACCTTGAGGAGGCGATCTGCCCTGGGCAACGACGATCTACACCACCGAGTTAGGCACGGTTTGGGAACCCGTCGCCAACTTATGAGTTCGGGCGAGCGCCCTCAGTTCAGCTAGTTTGCTTTTGCCCAACATGAGGTCTGCACAGGGTAAAAATAGACAAGTAAGCACAAAAGCAAAGGCGAAATATACGAGTATGCGTGCGAATAATGCAAACAAGTGGCACATGAATTAAAAGCCAAGACCAGTACGCAACAAGCAGGACGCCCAATGGCAGATAACAGAGATGCGAAATCAGTCCCAACACAAAACGAAAACCTAAGTGTCGAGGTGAAGGCTAACCTATATGAGCTTCGAGTTGGCCCTCGAGGAACTCGAAGGAGATTATTGAGGAGGTGGGGAAGGTGATGTTGGCGGCTGCTACTTTCTTCCAGAAAAGGCATAGATCTTTGTCTAGCTCACCCATGGTGTCGGGACTTCTGGGCCTCCTAAAGCTTTCTTTGGCGTCTTTGTTCCCCTTGTGTACCCAGTACAAGGGGAAGCCGTCGAGCAGAGAAGGATCTTGGTCGTTGGCGCACACCTTCACGAATTTTCCCTTCCAATCTTTGTAAGATTGCTGGAAGATTGAGAGGATTGACCTCCCAGCAATCCCGTTCAGGCTAATCCAGAGGCGGTCTCCTGGATTCTTAGCTTCGAAGAGGAAGAGGAAAACGTCAACCGAAGCTGGCAGTCCCAGGTGTGCACACATGATCTGGAACGCCCGTACGAAAGCCCAGCTCTTGGGATGAAGCTGGGCGGGGGCGATATCGAGCTCGGTTAACAGCTCCCTCTCAAAGCGAGTAAAGGGAAGTCGGAGCTTCACCTTCTTGAAGAACGTCGCGTAGAGGAAGCATAACAGCTCGCTATTGTTCGCTTTATCGTCGGCACAGATCGGCTCATCCGGGTGGCAAGGCAACACGGCCATTTTGCTGTCATGCTTTTTATGGAATGAGAGCTTGGATTGGTCCCCTTTCCTTAGTCGGTGCACGCCCAACTCTATGTTTATGGAAGAGGTTTCTTTCAACAAAGCTGAGGTGGCCTAAGGGTAGAGTTTCTTGTAGTCCTTTGGGGGTAGGGAGGCACCTCCGGCGACTGGCGGAGTTGCCTGAGCAGGGTTGGCGTGAGAAGTTGCGGGCCTCTCATCCTGAGAAGAAGGAGCGCCAGATGCTCGTGTTGGGTCACGCACTGGTAGAGGATTTTCCCCAACAGCAACCCTGCGCGCTTGGGGTGGAGGGTTTCGCGACGAAGAAGGGGGGTTCGCGGTGGACTTTGTATGAGCCATCGCAGGAACTGCAAAGGAAAAGGGAAAAGGATGAACAAAGGTTACAGAGAACGACTCGATTGAGGACGAAGAAAGGAAAACGAACGAACGGGAGTTCGTTGGGATGAACGCAATGGAAGATGAAGCCCTAAGTTACGAGAGGGAAGAAAATGAGAAAACAACCCACAACGTATGCACCAGGCAGATAATGGATGATGCTAATCGGCTAAAATGCAGCAAATATCAACAGAAGAAGTAAAAGAGGTACCTTTTGATGATCAGATGAGCGTTGAAGGGAGTTGGAGATTGAGAGAGTTGAGGAGCGTCGTGGGTTCGCAGAGAAAACTCAGAACGTTTGAGAATGCAGAGAGATGATGAAACAGTAGAAATGAAAGGGTTTAAGGGTTTTTCAAACGTTTTTGGAAGCGCAAACGACAGTTGAAGATAATCGTTGATGAAGCCACGTGTCGAGCGATTGGAAAAAGGGGTTTGGTGGAGCGTCAGAAAAGCAGAGGGTACGAACGTTTGGAATTCCGTGCCAGTGCCACGTAGATCGGCAGTGATGTGACCTCTTAGTCTTTTCGCTGGACAAGTCTTCGCTTAAGACTGGGGGGCTTGTGTACCGCCCAGGTAGTCGGAAGTGATGACGTGGCAGCAAGCTATAATATAGGCGTGTTGAACGGGATTCCTGGCTGACAGAAGGGAAGGAAGTCGGGGGGCTCGTGTAGTCGCCGGTCGTTAAGTTGGCGTGCCCCGATCTCTAGCATACCTAAACCGGCGGTCACCAAGTTTGTGTCGTAGTCGCCGGGTGCGAACCCAGGCGACAAGGCGATCGGAGATCGCCGAGAGGAGGACATCGCCGAAAGATCAAGAAAGCTTGTTCAAGGCTTCCGAGGCGAAGGATGAAGTTGTCAGATGGTCATTCCCTAGCTTGCCAGAGGTTGAGGCCAGGGAACAGCTTACCCAAACATGCATGGTGAAGCAAGTGAAGCAGATCATGATGGCGGTCGGCGAGACCACAGGGAAGGTGTGTATGATGACACCCGTACTCGCCACACATAAGAGATCGCGCTCCAAGGCAGTTATACACCGAGTTACTCCCTGCGTGGGTAACTTAGTCGAACAGCCTAAAGAGTAAGAAGTGACGCTCAAGCAGAGGATGCTCCAGATGGTGACACGTGTACAGCTGGATGCGAGCCACGTGTTCAGATGTGTAACTGTCAGGAGAGAGAAGATGCATAGGTATATAAGGGATTCTAACGAACTTCTGAGGTACGCGCGTTTTAGAATACTTCTTTTACGCTTGCGAGAACTTGAGTACGCTGAGAGAGAATATTGCACGGTCCCTGAAGTTCTTAGTTTTCCTCTTAGTATTTTGGTGGTTCAGTCGCTGACTTGAGCGTCGGAGCGCGATCGGCCGCAGCAGCGTCGTTCTGTCTTTTGCAGGTTCTTAAGGTGAATCAAGGTGAAGGACGGAAGCTAGCACAGTGCAAAGCCAATCCAGAGGAAGATACCTTTGACGAGGCAAGGCTCTCGCGTTCTGGTCAACAGGCAGGATCAAGAAGTGATAAAATAATTTCTCTTCGCAATATATTTTTGCAATCTTTGAAGCCTTTGAAGCCAAGAACACACATGACTTTGAAGCACACATCTGATAGATAATGCAATTATTTAGGATATATAAAACAATGATAAACATCAGTTGTTGTCGAACTAGGTAACAGTGGCTTGTGACTTGAGTTGGGGCAGTAAGGGGATGGAAGAAGCAATGATAGTGCCTTATTTAGTGTTTCTTCTCCTTAGATATAATAGACATAAGTGGTGCTAAATTGTGATTCCTTGCTAGGACTGCCATCGGCGTCCATTGAGCGTGTGTCGTAGAGCAGTGTGTCTATGGTGGAGGAGAGAAGTCAGGAAGATTGTTAGAAATTGTGGAAAATGGAGTTGAAGGTTATTTCAGATGGCAAGTCATTTTACAAAAGTTTTGAAATCCATAACATTTTATAGAGGTTCTTAAACCCATGGTATTTAATGAAGGTTTTTAAATCAATGGTATTTTACAGAGATTTTTAAACATATGGTTACGGATATTTTTAAACCCATGGTATTTAACAAGGATTTTGAAAGAATTTTCCTGCGGTTTTAAAAAACCACAGGGAACACCTTCCCCAGGGATGGTTTAGCGAGGGAAATTGCAACCCTGGATAAATGACTTAACAGAGATTTTAACCCTGAATAATGTAAAAACAAACTCCTGTTAAAACCATTTTTTCTTGTGGTGAATGTATTAGATTAATAAAGTAAGAAGGAGAGAAAACAACTCTTTCCTAAGCTTGAAAACATAAGCTTTGGGCAAGAATATTTAGACATAAAAAAATCTAGTGCATAATGGATAATATTATAACACTATAACTAAGGGAGAATTAAAAATAGGATTAAAGGTGCAAACGTACGCGGTGTGAGAACTAAAAAATAGTAAAGGAGGAGGTCAAAACATTCTATAAAGACATGTTAAATGAGAAAATAAGCCTTAACCTTAAGTTGGGAATATAATTTCCTCCAAACATGAAGTTAATAGGAAAGTTCACAGTAATAGAGATCAAGGAATCACTATGAAATTGAGAATAGTAAAAGTTATGGCCTAAATGGATTTAATTTTAGGTTTATAAATCTCTTTTAGAAACTTTTAAAGTGGAAATGTTACAGGTTGCCAATGAATTTCAAAGTAATAGAAACGGGTTAAAGAAAAATGATGATTCCTTTATAACATTAATACCTAAGGGAACTAACCTTAAGGATTGGATGAATATAAACATACACCTCTGGTTGGCAGTATGTACAAGACATTATCAAAAGTGTAATCAAATATATTGAAAAATTTTATACCTAAGCTAAAAGAGAAACATGGTCAACTTTCTTCATTGGAATAGGATAACTTGATGGTGTGTTGGTAGCCAACAGCGTTGTAGAAAGGATGAGATCTAAAATGAAAAGTATGTTCTCATCAGCAAACCTAGGTTGAATCTTGCTAGGTGGATTCCGAGTCAATCTTCAAGATTTCTGCTTTGAGGAGCTCGGAGATCACAAGGAGAGGAGTTCCACCGGTTGATAAGATTCCAACGATCAAGTTAGTGAGGGCATAAAAAATATGAGTGTAACGTGTATTTCCTGAAAGAATACTTGTTAGAGTTAAACAGTGTCTAAGTTCAAGAGGGGAGGGGTGAATTGAGCTTATCAAATTTTCGCAGAAGAGGCTAGTTTACAATGTAACAGAGGTAAAAAGAACAGATTGATTTTATTTGAAACAGATTGATTCTTCATAACAGTCTAACACAATTTTGAACTTGTTCAGATTAAAATTGCAATCAACAGAGAGGTATAACAGAGTCAGATTGGTTAAATTTTACCAGTTTGAAGAATACAGATTATGCCAAGAAAACAGTCAAGTTCATTCAACACAAGGTTACAAAGGAAATGAATCTTTGTCAGGATTTAATGAATAAGACTATTTTTCCTTAAATCAATGAAAACCTCATATACAAATACTGTGTTAGTGATTAGAGAACTTTAAAAAATCAGGAAGAACAGTTTTTATTAAACCCAGAATTAACAGATTTGGTTTCAAATGAACAGATTTCGTTCTTGACAGAATTAAGCAAAAACCATAAACGAGTGGAGGGATGAGAAGAAAAGTACAGGAAAGCTTTTATACTGGTTCACTCATAAAGAGCTACATCCAGTTTCACCTTACTCCAAGGTGGAATCCACTAAAAACAGTATCAATCACTTACAAACACAACAGTTCTTGAACACTACAAGAACAATACAACCAATGCTGAAAAACCCTATTTCAGCACACCTTGCACTCCAAGAAACCCTATCAAGGAGTGACTAACACTTACACCTTTACAAACCAGAATAAAGGAAAGGTAACACCTGAAAAGAAGATGCAAGAACTCGAAACCAGTAGTTCAATTTGCTGCAGAACTGCACCAGCACCTTCACCAAGATCAAAGTTTTCCTAGAACAAGCACACTTGAAAATCCCTTTGGAAAACCTTTTAAAAACTCTTTTCAATCCTTCTTCTCACATAGAAAATGTTTAATCTCTGTCAAAAACGTGATTGCTCAGCATCCTTTCATGTGAGAGAAGCTTTTCTTTATATAGAAAACAGTTTCTAACTTCTTTTCAAAAAACAGTTGAAAAGTTGTTATGAAAACAACAGATTCAGTTTTAAACTAAACAGATTTATTTTAGGAAAACTGTCAACTCAGCTAACTCAAATAACTGACTGAGTTGTACCTTTGGTGCCCTAACCAACTTTCGAAAATCCTTTCAGCACACCAAAAATAAACCTATTCTTTTACAGAGAAACAGATTTATTTTTGTGCAGTATCCTGATTTTTGGAGAGAACTCTAAAAAGCTTTTGGAAAAACTTTTAACCACTTCAAGTGCTTGATCTATGCTTGGTTAGGCATCTAGGATAGGTCATGTAGCAAAAGGCAACCTTGAATACACACAACCCTAAAGTACAAGATCATTTAAGACAGATTGCAACCTACAAAGCAAACTAGCTAACATCTACATCAAACACACTAAGGTTAGGTAGAGATGAGCTTCATCCATCTTCAACAATACTTACCTTTTGATACAATCCAATTAGACAAGAAGATAACCAAGATACAATAGACACTTCACAATTAAGCCAGTCATCTCAGCATCCAAGACAAGACCCCACCAAACTTTAGAAGGACCTCAGTAGAAGAAGAACTGGACATAGGCCAGAGCATCAAATGTTCTTTCTTCTGGTCTTTTTAAAAGACAAGTTTATGTAAATAAATTGAGCTCACTTTGGGGGTCCAAATGGATGAATTAGCTAGAGTAGGGTTCACTTAACATAAATTGGGGTGTACTTAGCTTAAATTGGATTGTATCACCTTTGTTCGGGGTTTAAAGGTCCTTTTATAACACTTGTCGATCCTCCCTTAGGAGTAGCTAAAAACTTTAATATATTTTTCCTTATTTCAGGGGTGTAGATCACAAAGTATCGTCTCTGTCTATTTTTATTTGATGAAACTTATGATAAATTTAAATATCTTATCCAGTTTGTTAGACATTCCATTTTTTTTTTGTTTCTTGTTGTTTTTAAAGCGCTTAATGTATTTTAATATTTATTTAAGTCGACCTCATTTCGGGCTATTGGGCTTATTTTCATTTAGGTGGAGCTCTGCCTGTTGGGCATGAGTTTAGTGGGCCGAAGCAGTATGTTTTAAGTGGTCGGGTCACCCGACCATGATCGAATAGTACAGTTACATTGTAATGAAATCCTATTATTCAGTTTGGTGAGATTTCATTGATAGCATGATGGAAAAGATTAAAATTTTGTACAAATTGGATTAGCTAGAAGAAGGTGATATGATTCCAATAGCAAGATATAGATGATTCTTTGACATTTTATGGAATCAACTTGAGTTGGAGATTGAATAGGCACTTTTATAGAAATGGATCAATGTTCTATGTTTCAAGAACTCACCAAAACTTGCACCAAACACCAAAACTCATATGGAAGTTCCATTTCTTGCCAATTGAACCGATTAAAAGATGTAAAAGTTCAAATGAACCGATTAAAAAGCCTTAAAAGTGAAATGAACCGAACAAAAATATAGAAAAGGAAGATGAACTGATTATATTCTGCAAAGGAGAAGATGAACCGAACAAAATAGCAAAAGAAACTAAAGCACCGAATAGAAATGCAAGAAAAGGCCTAAGACATGTTTTATGAATTCAAATGGACATGGAAATGGAAGAAATAGATGGAAAAGAAGGAAGACTTATGTGGTTGTAGTTCTTGGTTGATGAACACGCCACTTGAAGTGTGAAAGCTCCAAGATAAGTGTGAATTGTCGCCACTTGAGGGAACCAAGGCTCTCAAGATGAGACTAGGAAGAGGAGAAGGCAAGTTCTCACTACACTCAATCACCAATTTGGGACAGTTTTGTTACTTCAAATATCAATTCTGAATTTAGAAGGACCCAAGCCCTCCTTATATAGGAGAAGGACCGGTCAAAGAGTACACAAAGCTTACACAAGAAGCTAACCAAAGGTCTCTTCCCTATTACCTACTATAGCGCCTATAGTGAAGACATGAAGAGTCAACTTTTAGAAAATTCTAAACTAATGCCTAAAGATGCTTTACAAAAGAGGTATCTTAAGGTTTCCCTCTAAGCACCTTCCTAAACACTATTCTATATTATTTACAATTTAATACAAAAGAAACTATAAAGAGAGATATTTAATTGAAGCGCATTCTTGAAAGCTTGTAGACTTCTTTGGCTTTAGGCTTGATCCTCTCTTTATTTTATGTCTTCTTTTAATTTTGAGAAGACTAGAAGGAAGAACTTCAAATGTGTGGGTGAATAACCTCTTCCTTCATTAATAAAAGCCTCCCCTATTTGATCTCCATCAGAAGGGATGTCTAAAGACGTCAACAATTTATATTTTTGTCAATAGTAGACCCAGAGAGAAGTTCAAACTATTGAAAGGCCTAAAACATGAGAAACCATTGTGTTGTCAAATGACTAGAAGAAATAGTTAGACAAGATACTAAAAAACAAATGTTATGAAGTAAAAGTGGGGGTAACAATACATTGGTTGTTATTTTTTTTTTCTAAAACTATTGTATGTTGTTGAAACATTCCAAATATCCTATATACGTATACATATACAATATATTTAACATTCCAAGTATCCTATCACTAGTACATAAACCCTAAATAACGACTAAGAATAATGACATTTAACAGAAAAACATTGTAGCAAAAAGCGTGATGGCAATTTTGTAATATTTTTGAATTTCCAATGAGATTGAATCGTCGTTACAAATGAATTTGTAGAAAAAATAACGATGGTTACTCTATTGGCCATCTTTATAAAACTAAATATAAAAAAAAAAAACCACAGCATGCGCTCATACTCATTGTTTTTCTCCCTCGCGCTCACTCTCTTCAGCATTGCTATAGTCTTCTTCTTCTCCCTTTAGCACCTCTTGCAACTTTGTAGCCGTCACCACTGAGCTTTCCATTGCCGCCGACACCGTTCCTCAAGCTCTCCTCTCTCCGCACAAAGCCTCTGAGCATCCACCCCACACCCTCGCGTTGCCAAGCATCTTCTTTTCTATTCTGCCGCACAAGCTGCCTTTGCCTCCACGGGCCAACAATTCACCTTCGCACGTCGGAAAAACCTTCTGCGCACCGCTAGCACCTCCACCACACGCTGCCACCACGGACTTGGTTGCATCTGCAAATCCACTATAGAAAGTTAGTATTTTTAAGGTTTAGGGTTTTAAATTTTTAATAAATATTTGAATGTATATGTTGATTAGTTAATAGTTTAGGGTTTGTGGAAACTTCATTTAGTGGATATTTGATGGAGGAGTCCTTATATTGAGGAGAAGAGTGATAGATTTGGAGTTGGCAAAAATTAGCATTAAAAAACTGTTGAAGATAAGTGAAGATTCTACTCTACTTTCATGAAGATGTGTTTGATGAAGAAAACGTGTTTGAAGGTGTTTGAAGAATGTATTTCATGGTCTTAGTTATGTTAGAATTGTTTAATTAGCCTTTTGCACTCAACCTCATGTCTTATACCCACGATGATGAACTTAAGCACTAGGGTTTCTTAAAAAGAACTTTATCTACTCCAAGTTTTTCAAAAATTGTTTTACTGCACAAAAATTTAATATGTTGTTTGACAAAACAATTGATTCATTGACACTACATCAAAACTGTTTTGCTTTTTCAAAATTTTATTTTGACTCCAAATTATGTTTTGTTCACACTTTTAGTTTTTAACTAATCACAAAGTGGTTATGTTACCACCAAGAGTATTTTCAAAAAACAATTTGTTCTTTTGTACTTTAATCTATTGTTTTATAACAGTTTTTAAGTAGTTTTGGAAAAACTGTTTTCATCTTAAACCTATAAATAGGGAGCTTAATCTCAGGTCAAACCATCCCTTTCAATTACAATTTGCATACAATTTTCAAGTGCTTTCATTGTGTTTTATGAAGTGAGCTTAGTTTTTGAAATTTTTTCTTAAAAACTTTTAAGTGTTCTTGTGTTGGTTCTCTTGGCTTGGGATTCAAGGTTCTTCCAAGTACTGCAACTGTGAGGGTCCTTCTTCGAACTCCTTAGTTTGCAAATAAGGTGTTTTCTTTCCTAATTATTTTCTCTTGTAAAAGTGTGTATGTACTTCTTGATAGAGTTTCTAGAAGTAAGTGTGTTACTGAAATAGTGTGTTTCATCCTGTGATCTTGGTTCTTGGAGGGTTCAAGAACTATGTGGTTTGTAAAGATTGTTTTGTTTTAGTGGAATCCATTTTGGTATAAGGTGAGACTAGATGTTGCTCTTGTTGAGTGAACCAGTATATGTGTGTCATTCTCCCTTCTTGATCACTACTTTAAAACTGAAATCTAGAAACCTGTGATAAAATAAATATATTGTTTTGAAATTTAATCAATTGTTTTAACTGCTACAGGGTTAATTCATATCGTGTCTTTCAAGATTCTAATTAGAAATTTATCCTTCTTAAGATTCAAGGTATCCTTAATCCTTAACTGAGGTTTATATGATTTAAAATTTGGTTAAGCAATCTTGTTCAATATTTTAAAATATTAAAACTGATTTGAAAAAGGACTTGTAAAGAGTGTTTGCTAGATTTAATTTGTGTTCCCTAAAATCTTCTTAACATAATTGTTTCAAGTGAAAACTGAGTGGATTAAAGGTATTGTTTTGGAAATTAAAATATAAATCATGTATCTTTTTATTTTAATCTTCAAAGTGTTACTTTATTAAATCATAGTGCTTAAAGTCTAACATTGTCTTCAATAATTTCTTTGGATAAAAGACTTTGAATTGATTAGTCGGAAATAAAATTTGTTGATTTTAAAACGAATTTGTTATATTTTTTAAATTGCTTCCTAAAACAAGAAAATCAATTTGTTTTTCTTTAAATCAATCTATTATTTTTCTGTCAGGATTTCTTAAATAACATTTTTGCGAAAAAACTTTCCTAAGTACAATTCACCCCGCTCTTGTACTTACACTCTCATAATCTCAACAAAAACTTCAAACGACCATAACTTTTGACAGGGAAGTCGGATGGAGACGCGTAAAAAATGAAAGTTGTTCGAAACGAGGCAACGAACACGGTAGCTAATACCCAAAGGGAATTGGAATGGACCAAAAGTCCAAAAATCCACCGTTTACTATTATTTTTTTATTTTTAAGTATTATTTATGTATTTTTAAGGTATTTTATGGTTTTAGTTCCCATACTTTCACTTAATTCTGAAATTTTACACGATGTTTCCTAGTATAAATTAGAGGTTTATCAAAGCATTATTTGACGGAATAACGACAGTTTTTTATACATGTTGTTAATGTGGTTTTATAACGATGGTTATAAAACCACCGTTATGAACATATGATTTATAATGACACCCGCAATAACAACAGTTTGAGAACCATCTTTATATGACTTTTTTAACTGTGTTAATGAGTTGTTATGTACTAGTGTATATACATATACAATATAATTATTGTTGATAAAAAAAATACTTACTTTTTATAAAAAATAACAATACCTATAATATTTATTACAACTTTATTGTTGATTAAAAAATGATGTTTTTTAATTGGTGAAATATTTTGAATTGATAAATATTATTGTATTTTTATGACTATTACGTGTAAAGATTAGTTAATAACTAGATATATTGATGTAAATGCACAAGCTACTCTTCAATTCTAAAAGGCTTGTAAAATTTACATTAATATATTCAAATAAAGTAATAAATTTTATATTTATAATACCAAAGTAATCTAAATTTTGATAGAAGTTTGGTATAATTAATTATAAATAATTTCATGAAATATTGATTGTGTCCTTTCAATTAGGTGGGGAGAGGTGACAACAGCAAATATAATCTGCTAGGTCCTCTTAAAATCAATAAAGAATGAATAAAGGGTTATTTGATTTTATTTGTCAGATAACCAGACAATGGGTACCAGAGAAATCACTTTCTCTGTCAGCTCCTAAACCTTGCATAATTGTTTGTCTCCTTTGGTTTTTGCATAGCCACGCGTAATTTATAATTGTTTTACCGAGTTATGTATTCATTTATTTGACTTATTATAACCCTGGGTTTGGATTAAAGGGGACAAAAATACAAGAAAACAATTTAAAATCTATTATTTGGATATTTAAATAATAATCGGAAAGTGGTAAGTGATAGAACTCACTTTATCAAGTTCCATATTTTTACTATCTTATGTAATGTAACACTATATAAGCTAATATTTATACTGTAACTTATTTTAAATTTTCTTAAATAAAATCATTGCTGCCTAATTCTGATGTGCACTTTGGTCGGGTCTTTTTTCTTTCAATTGGATTAACCAGTTTTAGAACTTATAATAATTTATAAATATTTTTAACATGACAATTTACTAAATATATTTTCTCTGAGTATTAACAAAAATATGGATACAAGAATTTTACAAGAAAATTAATATTAATTTTGTTTTTTTAATTTTTAATTGTTTTTTTTTAGGGTAGTTACGTAAACACGTTGTATTAATATTCTTTGTTAGATATTCTGATACATTCTCTGTATTATTAATTCAAACAAGACTTTTAAGTTCAATTTTGTTATGGTTCTTGTAAAATATATACACATGCAGAAAAAAACTATCGTCAATTATGTGGTTCTGTTTTATTGGAGCTAAATATGACGTGGATTTAATTTATTTTTACTGATACATAAAATATTATGTTATTTTATAAAACTTGTTGACAGTGAAAAACAATTTCTTTTTTTTTATTTAAAGGCTAACCTGAATTCCAATCATGTGCATGTAATTCATTAAGTAGTCATTTGAGTCTTAACTTCGGAAAAGACTGAGGTAAAAAAAAGTATAGTACTTAACATAATTTAAATAGAGAATTATAAATTTGGATAATTGAATTGTTAGAATAAAAAAAAGTATGTATTCTAAACAGCAAAAAGAATGAACATATGAAAGTTATAAAGCAAAAGCAAAAGTGATAAACTGCATGGGTAGATTAGAATGCAAAATAATTAAGAAACTTAAAAGAATAGAAATGAGAGTGACAGCATATTACATAGACTATAGGTACGAATAAGATTAATAATTTGAAAAGCGAGATCGATAAATAAATAAAATATTGAAAACGAAAAAGAAACTTTATTATAGGTAAGGGATTATACAAAAGTGCTACACCATCCAACCAAGTCTAAAATGATTGTCTAAAATTAGTAATTGTTTGTTCTAATTACTTTTTCCTTTTTTGTAATGATATATTCAGAACTTTAATTTTTATATAATTATATTATTATTTTAATATTTTTTCATATTATTTAATTCTAAACTATTTTTTATTTTGTATATTTATTTATAAACTCATCACATCAAAGATTTTATATAATTCCAAAACTCCAAAAATTGTCAGACCATTTTTCTTCCTTCCTCCATAATTAGAAATCTATGGTGAGTTGACCATATTCAACCGTTATTTATATTTTAGTAAAATATTATTTTCTTTTATATTTTTAATAATTATAATATAAAACAATTATTATTGTTATTCAAATTCAGTAAAATATTATTTTCTTTTGTATTTTTAGCAATTATAATATAAAAAAATTGTTGTTGAATTATGAAAATATCAAAACTCATTATTATTTGAATCATGTCAACCCGCTATAAGCTCCTTCTAAGCTCTAATAATGTCTTTAATCCAGGAATTTCCCACATCCTCATCCTCACCCCATAATTTGGTATAAATAATCCTTTTTTACTTAATAAACATACCAAAAATATGTTGTAGTATCCAAAACTGGATAAACAAGAGTATTGTATCCTCTAGGAATTATTAGTAATTAAATAGTATGTATGATTTGAAATTGTGTACAAATAATCATGTAATAACTAAAACTAATTAAATAATATACATTTTTAGAATTGAAAATAAATTAATTTGAACAATTTATTAGCAAAATTAAGGTATCTTCTATCAAATATTTATGCAACATTGATTCTAATAATACTTTATAGCAATTTGTTCTTAATAAAGTCTAAAAATATTTATTAAATATTCATTTCTCATATACATAACAAATATTTCAACATTAAGAGTCATGTATAGGTATTCAATATGCTAACATCTATATAAAAAATAAAATATTTTTTTCAAAAAAATGGATGTTTTTATTAATCCTTATCGAGTAACACCATTAAAAAAAAATGTTTTTAACATAGATTTATTTTTACATTATTCAGGATTAAAATCTCTATTAAGTCATTTATCCAGGATTGTAGTTTCCTCCGCTAAATCATCCTTGGAGAACGTGTTTCTCGAGTTTTTTTAAATCTCAGGAAAAGCTTGGGGTGGCAATGCAGGCTAGTTCTCGTAGAGGCCCGCCTCGCGCTTTGCCCGTAAAATGAGGGCTGGGTTGGCCCACCCCACATTAGGAGTGCGGGTCGGGTTTGCTCGCCTTGCATAAGAAGTAACCTGCGGACTTGCGGACCAGCCTGCATAAGAATTTTTTTTTAATTAAAATTTCATTCTTTATAAAATAAAATATTCCTACTACTGAAAAATTAAAATTTTATCCATGTTTCAATTTATTTAATTAAGATAAAAATATATATTCAAGTATGAGGGTTGTTAGAAGGCTTTATTAAAAATAATTAAAGTTTTGCTTTGCATCTATTTTTTCCTATATATGTATGTAAAAGTATGAGAGTATCTTATCAAAGTTTTGCTACAAAACATTTTAATGAAGATGACTAATTTTTTAACTATCCTATTGAAATCTCTTCTTTATATTATTTTTTTATTAACAAATTTTAAATATAAAATTTTACTTAAAACTAAATTCATTGTCACTCTTAACACTTGGAGTATGATTTTTTTTTACAAAAAAAAATAATTTTTTAATTTATGCGGGCCAGCGAGCCAACCCGCCTCGCCCCATCGTTGGCTTGCGCGGGCTGCAGGTTATGCGAGGCGAGCCAAAGCGGATCAGCGGGCTAAAATAGTGAACCCGCCCCACACTTTTTGGTAGCAGGTCGCAGGCCAGCTTGCATGGCCCACCCCGCATTGCCACCTCTAGGAAAAGCCTTTCAGAACCCCTGTTAAATACCATGAGTTTAAGAACCTCCGTAAAATACCATGGGTTTCAAAATCTTCGTAAAATACCATGGGTTTAAGAACCTCCGTAAAATATCATAGGTTTAAGTAAAATGATTTGCCGTTTAAGATAACCTTCAACCTCATTTTCCACAATCTCTAACGATCCTCCTGACTTCTCTCTTCCACCATAGACATACTACTCTCCGACACAGGCACAATAGCCGCCAACGGCAGTCCTAACAAGGAATCACAATTCAGCCACACTTTTTTTTATCAACAGAAAATAATAAATAAATAGGGATCACTTCAGGAGTGATCCAACCTTATACAGACCACAAGAAACAGATGTCACATCCTGTACCGTCCTGGTAGTCGGAAGAGATGACGTGGCGGCGAGCTATTATGCAGGCGTGTTGAGTAGGGCCCGTGGCTGGCAGAAGGGGAGGAAGTCGGGGGGCTCGTGTAGTCGTCAGTTATTAAGTTGGCGTGCTCCGATCTCTAGCATACCTAAACCGGCGGTCACCGGGTTTGAGATGAAGTAGCCAGATGTGAGCCCAGGCGACCAAGTGATTAGAGATCGCCGAAACAAGGACATCGCCGAAGATGAAGTCAGATAGTTATTTCCTAGCTGGCCAGAGGATGAGCTCGGGAGACAGCTTACCTGAACATACACGGTGAAGCAGGTAGAGTAGATCATGAAGGCGGCCGGCGAGACCACAGGGAAGGTGTGTGTGAAGGCACCCGAACTCGCCACGCAGAAAGGATCCCGCTCCAAGGCAGCTATGCACTGAGTTGTGTCACGCATAAGTAACTTAGCCAAAAAACCTGAAGAGTAAGAAGAGGCGCCCAAGTCAAGGATACTCCAGATGGTGACACGTGTACAGCTAGATGCGAGCCACGTGCCCAGATGCGTAACTGTCTGGAGAGAGAAAGTGCCCAGGTATATAAGAGATTCTAACGAACTTCTGAGGTACGCACGTTCAGATTACTTCTTTACGCTTGCGAGTTTTGAGTACGCTGAGAGAGAACTTTTGCGCGGTAGTCCCAAATGTGCGCATATATAGAGTTGAGAACTACTTTCACGGATGAGGCGGGCTCGAGAACGGAGAAAATCAAGTACCTCGTCGTGAACGCTCCCTCAGCATATAACATTCTGTTGGGAAGACCAACGCTCAACAGGATAGGAGCTGTGCCTTCAACCAGGCACATGAAGGTGAAGTTGCCATCAATGGAAGGGGTGGTGATCACCATCAAATCTGACCAGAAAGAAGCAAAGAAGTGCTATGAGAATAGCCTGAAAAACAAGAGGTCAGTAAGTTACATCACGACGACGCCGCCTCCCGGTGTGAGGCCCAAGCCAACAGAGTGGCGGGTTGTCGGTGCGGCGATGGAGGTGGCCACCGGCGGAGACGTCGCCATGATGGATGTTGAGGCTGAGGGAGAGAACGCCGAGCGGGAAGAAGAGGCGAGGAATCGCCCTGAGGAAGCGAGGGAGCTGGGAATCGCCAGGGCGGTGATCGTCAGGGAAGCTAGACCAAAACCCGTCGAGGAGTGGCTCGAAAGGGAGATCGGGGGAAAGGTCTTCAAGTTGGGAAGATCCTTGGAGGCTGAGATCCAAGACCAGATCGCCAAGGTGATAGAACGGCATCTGGATGCTGTTGCATGGTCTGCTTCAGACATGCCGGGGATTGACCCCGACTTCTTGTGCCATCATCTCGCAATGGACAACCAGGTCAGACCAGTGCGACAGAGAAGAAGGAAATTCAACGAGGAGAGAAGGCAGGCGATCAGGGATGAAACCCAGAAGCTCCTCGCTGCAGGCCATATCAGGGAGGTCCAGTACCCCGAGTGGCTAGCAAATGTCGTGCTGGTGAATAAGAGCAATGGCAAATGGCGCATGTGCGTCGATTTCACTGATCTGAACAAGGCTTGCCCAAAGGATTCGTATCCTTTGCCAAGCATAGACGCCCTGGTTGACAGTGCTACAGGGTGTAAGTTGCTGAGTTTCCTGGATGTCTTCTCGGGGTACAACCAGATAAAGATGCATCCCATGGATGAAGAGAAGACCGCCTTCATGACCGAGAGATCGTGCTACTGCTACAAGGTGATGCCATTTGGGCTGAAGAACGCGGGGGCCACGTACCAGAGGTTGATGGATCGGGTACTTGCACCAATGTTGGGAAGGAATGTGCAAGCGTACGTGGATGACATGGTCGTGACCTCGCCGGAGAAAAGCAAGCACGTTGCGGACTTGGAGGAGTTGTTCACTACGATCGCCAAGTTTAGGTTAAAGCTGAATCCCGAGAAGTGCATCTTTGGCGTGGAGGCGGGAAAGTTCTTGGGGTTTCTCTTGACTGAAAGAGGAATAGAAGCCAATCTTGATAAGTGCGCTGCCATCTTGGCGATGAGGAACCCGGCTACCGTGAAGGAAGTGCAGCAACTTACAAGTCGGATGGCCGCCCTGTCTCGTTTCGTGTCAGCCAGCGGGGAGAAGGGTCACCCGTATTTTCAGTGTTTAAGGCGAAACAACAAATTTGCCTGGACGAAGGAGTGTGAAGAAGCCTTCGTCAAGCTTAAAGAGTACCTGGCGAGCCCGCCGGTTTTGTGCAAACCGCTGATGGGGACCCCTCTCAGGTTGTATTTTGCTGTGACTGAGAGGGCGGTGAGTGCGGTGCTCGCCCTAGACCAAGATCAGACCCAAAAGCCTGTTTATTTTGTCAGCAAGGTGCTGCAGGGCCCGGAAGTAAGATATCAGGCCTTGGAGAAAGCTGCACTGGCAGTGGTATTTTCGGCGAGAAGGTTGCGCCACTATTTTCACAGTTTTACAATACTGGTGATGACCGACTTGCCCATCCATAAAGTCCTGAAGAAGCCTCATGTAGCTGGGAGGATGGTGAAGTGGGCGGTGGAGCTGTCGGAGTTCGACATCAAGTATGAGCCCCGAGGTCCGATCAAGGGGCAGATCTTCGCAGACTTCATGGTCGAGCTCTCGTCTGAAGCGACACGAGTTGAAGGGGATGATTTTCGTTGGGTGCTTTCGGTGGACGGATTGTCGAACCAGCAGGGCAGCGGTGCTGGAGTCATCTTGGAGGGGCCCAACGGCGTGCTGATTGAACAGTCCCTGAGGTTTGCCTTCAAGGCCAGCAACAATCAAGCAGAATATGAGGCGCTGATCGCCGGTATCTTGCTGGCCAAGGAGATGGGAGCTAGGGTGTTAATGGCTAAGAGTGATTCGCTGTTGGTCACGGGACAAGTAACAGGCGAGTTCCAGGCCAAGGATCCACAAATGGCAGCTTACCTGGAGTATGTGCAGGAGTTGAAGAGTTCATTTGTCTCCTTTGAAGTGGTGCATGTGCCCAGAGAGCAGAATGCCCGAGCTGACTTGCTAGCCAAGCTCGCCAGTTCAGGCAAGTGGGGTAGGCAGAGGACAGTGATCCAAGAAACTCTGAAGACACCCAGAGCATTTGTGGCAGATCACCTGGTTCTTCAGATAAGCAAATCGACGGAGAAAGTGGCGAGGAGTCACAGGTCTTTGACCCAGGAGACCTTGAGATCGCCGAGAATAAGGGTGTGTCGGGAGGAGAAGGTAAACGTGGCGCAGGTCTGCGCTACCCATGAGCCAGACACCTGGGTAACACAGTACAAGCGATGCCTGGCGGATGGCCTTCTCCCGCTGGATCCGACGGAGGCCAGGAAGATAAAGAAGAACTCCACCAAGTTCACGATGATTGATGGCGAGTTGTATAGGTTTGGGTTCACACACCCACTCCTGGAATGTGTGCACGGAGAGAAATGTACAAGAATCATGGCCGAGCTCCATGAAGGGATATGTGGAAGCCACGTCGGGGGTCGAGCTCTGGCCGCAAGAACCCTCCGTGCAGGTTACTATTGGCCTACAATGAGAGAAGACTGCAAGAAGTATGCACAGTGTTGCAAGCAATGTCAGCAGCACGCCGATTGGCACAAGGCGCCTCCCGAGGAGTTGAAGTCGATTTACAGCCCTTGGCCGTTTCATACATGGGGGATCGACATTCTGGGACCTTTTCCATTGGCGATCAGGCAGATGAAGTACTTGGTGGTGGCAATTGAATATTTCACCAAGTGGATCGAAGCAGAACCAGTGGCCCAGATAACCGCGCACAAGATCGAGAGCTTTGTGTGGAAGAACATCGTGTGCCATTTTGGTGTGCCCAAGCGCCTGGTGTCAGATAACGGGACTCAGTTTGCAAGTCACCTGTTGAAAAAGTTGTGCGAAGGGGTGGGAATTCAGCAAGTATTTGCATCCGTCGAGCACCCTCAGACGAATGGCCAAGTAGAGTCAGCCAATCGGGTATTGCTGAGAGGTTTGAAGAGAAGGCTAGAGAAAGCCAAAGGAAGTTGGGCTGAGGAGGTACCCCGTATAGTTTGGGCGTACCACACCACCGAGCAGTCAGGAACCCATGAGACCCCGTTTAGCCTGGTCTATGGATGCGACGCAATGATTCCAGTGGAAATCCAGGAGAGCTCGCCGAGATTCCAGAACTTTGTAGGGAAGACTCGAACGAGGAAAGAAGGCTGAATCTGGATTTGCTGGATAAGGTCAGGGAGGAGGCAAGAGTGAAGGCTGAGGCAGTGAAAAGAAGGATTGAACGAAGGTATAACTCGAAGGTGATGTCAAGGCAGTTCAGAGAAGGCGACCTGGTGATGAGGAAGGCCCACCAGTATGAGATGGAAAACAAGTTGTCGCCTAAGTGGACGGGACCGTTCAGGATAACCGAGGCGCTCGGGAACGGCGCCTACCGCTTAGAAACGCTGGAAGGAGGGGCGATTCCTCGCACCTGGAACGCCATGCACCTGAAGTTATATTACAGTTAAAAGCTTTGTAAGTAAAAACAAACACGAAGAGTTTGCAAGCTTTCTGTTAAAACAGTTTAAAAGGGGGCACTCTTTTTTCCTTAAGGAGGGTTTTTAATGAGGCCACCCAATAAAGAAGAGTTTTCGAAGTTTAAAGTGTTTTAGATTGCATGCTTGTTGTTATTGCAAGAGTTTTGAAAAAGAAAGACCGTGTCACTCAAATGTGATTTAAGGCGAGTTTTGAAGTTATGTCGCATGCTTTCTGAAAAGTTTCTAAGTCCCCATCGCTTTCCGGCGATTGGCGGCATCAGTTAAAGTTTAAAGTCCTCATCGTCTTTCGGCGATCGGAGGC